>NC_059136.1:46020060-46325632 GCF_020740605.2 Lemur catta
AAACATAAGGGGAATAGAAGTTAAAACCCAGGGCCTACCAACTACCCAAGGTAAGAAATATGAGATTCTTCCTACATTAAGTTAGGACTTCAGAAAGCAACACTGTAAGTGTAATGTTAAAGCAGAAATAGATCTGCCTCTTTTCCACTCTGTCCCCTGAACATCAGGGAAAGTTGCCTCAGAGTTGTATAGAACAGAGTGAAAAATCCCAGAGAAATCATAATCATAGCCAGTTTTGAATAACAGATTTGTAGCCCAAATTAATATCACCTGGTAGTTATAAAAAAAAAAAACCTAGGCTGTGACTAAATTTCAAACTGATCACAGATTGCTAGTGCTTCCCAGGTGCCTTGAAGAAGCCAATGCAAAGCTGTAGAAAAAGATTCTTTTATTTTAATTTTCCAAATATACATATAGATAATTTTGAAGACCATGAATAGCACACAGTTAAAAATAACCAAGCACATGAGGATTCAAGGCACTATAAACCAGAATGAGCCAAAATAATAGATAATGAAAACATATGCACAGAGATTATAGATATAGAACATTTCAGACATGGAGTATAAAATATATTTACTGTGCTTAAAGAAATAAGATAACAGACTTGAAAATATCTTCAGGTCGTATATAGAAAAGTACAAAAATGTCTAAAATTTTTTAAAAACATAGAAAACTTCCAGAAATAAAAAATGCAACAAATAAAATTATAATCTTGATGGATAATTTTAAAAGAAAATTAGACACACTGAAAAAAGAGAAATTGAATGATTAGTCAGAAGAAATTATCTATAAGTCTGCACAGAGAAATTCAAAGATGGAAAATATATGTAGAATAGGTTAACAGACAAGAAAGATTAAGTGATAAATTCCAAAGTATGTTTAACTGGCGTTTCAGAAGAGGAAGGTGAACAGATTAGGGAAGAGGAAATACATGAAAAGACAATGAATAAAATATTTATGGAACTGTCTGAACTGATGAAAGAAACATAGTTAAGATTCCCAATGGATCTCAAAGAATATTAGAAACAATAATACTCCAACCTGAGACACAGTCAAATGAAATTCTGTAATAGCAAAGACAAAATGACAAATCTTAAAAAAGGAACCAGAGCAAAAAATACAGATTACCTTCAAAGAGTGTCATGTGGGTTAATATTTGACTTCGTAACAGAATATATAGAAGTCAGAGACGGTAGAATGATATATATTCAACATGGTAAAATAAATAAAATAATTGCCAACTCAGTGAAAATACCTTTCAATAATGTGAGCAAAGTAAAGATCTTTTTTTTTAAATATAAACAGAAAGTGAGGAAGTACAATGCTTGAAACATTGTAGGTGCTTAGTAAATATTTTTCCCATCTTTTGAGTGACTGTGGTCTAGAAAACAATTATATGGTTATCCTTGTCTCTGATGCCAATGGCTTTGGACGATATCATATCAGTCTCTGGAAAAAGGAAGCATAGTTTAATTTGCTTCCTCTGTCAGATAAGCAATACTTAGCATTATTGATTACCACTTCTATCATTACCACATCCCAACCCCAACACTGGCAATGCCAACTCCTTCAATTATAATCAGGTATTTGGTAAATAGCTGGTACAAAATAACCAAAAGAATAGCTAGTACACTTTAACAATTTGAGCAGAGAACAAGTATCTTTAAATATTTTATTCAGGAGCATATGTTTGATGTGTATTATCATCTATGTAGAAACATTCCCAAATATTACTATGATTTGGCCTGTATCTTTAATTAAGACACAGGGAAGGACATTTAAATAGTTCTTTATATCATATAAAGTAGATTTATTGTTGACTTATTTCATCTTTGCCAAAAATTTTTAAGATTTTCAGGGAGATTATTGAAAGTTCTGATTTTTATTTTTATTTTTTTAAAATTATTTCAGCATATTATGGGGGTACATAAGTTTAGGTTGCATATATTGCCCTTCTCCGCACCCCCCCTCGAGTCAGAGCTTCAAGCGTGTCCATCCCCCAGACGGTACGCATCACACTCATTATGTATGTATACACCCATTCCCCCCCCCACATCTGACCGACACCCGATTAATGTTATTCCTAAATGTGCACTTAGGTGATGATCAGTGAAATCAATTTGATGGTGAGTTCATGTGGTGGTTATTTTCCATTCTTGGGATACTTCACTTAGAAAAGTTCTGATTTTTAGATAAGCAGGTATTCAGAGAGATTATGTGACTTACCCAGGATCATACTCCCACAAAATGTGCTCATAATAATGTGGATGGACAGGGACTGATTCTAAGGACAGTGAAGGAAAAAAACAATTGTGGTCAGTAGATCATATGCAATGTTTCAGACCCTCTACATACCAAGCCTTGTAGTAACTGGAGATACAGAGGTGAACAAAGGTGGATACCTTCTTTAAGATGTACTAAGCCTCACAGGGGCCTTGAGGCCAGTAAGCAATGGAGAGATCATGGTGAAGCTTGGGTGTCATTAGAAGAGGGAGTGCAAATAAATTTCTACACACCCATTGGAATTGCTAAAACCCAAGACTTGATAATATCAAATGCTGACTAGCATATGGAGCAACAGGAACTCTCACTCATTGCCAGTAATACAACCGCTTTGGAAGATAGTTTGGAAGATAATTCGGAAGTTTCTTTCAAAGCTAAACAGTCTTACATACTATCTAGTAATCATGCTTCCATGTATTTGCCCAAATGAGTGAAAATTTATGCCCACACAAAAACCTGCACAAGAATGTTTATAGCAGCTTTATTCATAATTGCCAAAAATTGGAAGCAACCCAATGACCTCAAAAGGTGGATGGATAAGCAAATTGTGGCACATGCATACAATGTAATATTTATTCAGCAATAAAAAGAAATAAGCTATCAAGTAACAAAAAGATGGTAGAACCTTATATACACATGGTTAAGTAAAAAAAGTCAGTCTGAATTCTACATATTTATAATTCCAATTATATGACACTCTGGAAAAAGCAAAACTATAGTAAAAAGATAGTAAAAAGAGATAGTAAAATGATTAGTGATTACTGGTTGAGGTGGTAATGGTGAAGAATTACTAAGCAGAGCATGAGAGAATTTTAGGTCAGTGAAACTGTTCTGTATGACACTATAATGGTAGATATATGACAATATGTACTTTACTTATCAAAGTCCATAAAGCTGTACAAAACAGAGTGGACCCTAATGTACAGTGGACTTTAGTTAATAATACTGTATCAACTTTGGTTCATCAATTACAATAAACATATATGGGAACTTTCTGATCAAATTTTATGTAAACCTAAAACTGTGCTAAAGATAAAGTTTATTAAATTAAAAGAAAATAAGAAGGTCAAAGGCAAATTGAAGAAGCAAACAGGAAACAGTGGTGAGGGTCAGACTTGAGGGGGGAGTTCTATATTATGGATAATATCCATATTATGGATATTATAAATATTATGGCATGCTTCTTTTGCCACACCAGATTCTTTGATGAAAACCACATAAGAGCACCTGCTTTAGGCACTTTAAGAACACTGGCGAATCTCTGATATTAAGACATACAGATCAGAAGTGAATTTTTATCATCTGACTTCAAATCCAGGACCTATTCCTCTACTGCTAGTTACTGATATAATTACCACAAATTACAAGGTTAATGTAGAAATGGTGAAATGTTCTGGAAAAAGAAAATAGTAAATAGCACAAACTATCATGGAGGAGAAGCTCAAAAAGTGGATATGGCGCTCGGAATGAACTTTGCTTTATTTGTTTTGTCCATTGCTCCTTTATTCTATAAAAAATATTTTTCAGACAAATTCAAATGGCTGATAATCAGACTCTTTGCTCCTTGAGGATTTTATCTTTATGGGGAAATAATAGGGAAATGGAAGTTACTCCACAATTCAATTTTTCTAGCTGAAATGTTAACCTGATTAGTGTTTTGAGTAATCTCCAGTAGATGGAGCAAGAGAGTAGGAAGCAGCATCTTTGCATGATGCAGTTTGAAATAAAACAGCGTATTTTCAACAGCTCTGAGTCTGTGTGATTTCTGGCAAGACATTTAGCAGAGGAGGAGAGCAGACAGTTTTATAGCCTCTGTCACTCTTCTTGGCAGAGCCAGAAGACCCTCTGGTCTATTGGACTTGAGGATTCCTATTCTCCAGAAGTATTTGATGGCAGCCAAGTGATTGCATATTCCAAGACCCTTGAAAAGGACTCTTCTGCGTCACTCAGAGGGTCTTGTGTGCTCGAGGGCCTTTCCAGCTCTGTGACTGATGGCAGGCAGCTAGAGTGAAATCTGTAGAGCTCTCCTGTTTTTGCCAGAGGAAGCTACTAGAGCATTTTGATTTTTTAAAGGCTACCAAAATAAACAAACAAAAACTATGATTCACATCTAGACAGTGAAACAGTATTTTTATTCATAACTATAAGTGCAACATTTACAAATAGCACATCCTAGAGTTTATTTTTCTCCTTTCAATTAACCACATACTGGAATTAGAACATAATGGAGAATTACATAATTAGATTTTTTTAAGAATGTCCAAATAAATCTATTATAAATTCAGGCTGGTTACCTAAATAGTGATGGGATTGGAAGGCACTGGAAGGCTATGCCTTCCCCAATCCCACCAAATTACTGAGAAAAACTCAGCAGTCTCCCTGAATTTTCTCTGGAACCCAAGAACCATGGAACTACAAAATAGTTGTTCTCATATACATATAAACAGTCTACATACACAGGTGTACATATATACACATATATGTATTCAGTTTTCTACATATGGTATTACTTTCTTAATGACAGAGCTAGGAGTTTCAAGAAGGATTATACACCTTCACATTGAGTATGTTATTTACATGTTTAACTATCTGCCAAGTCATTCTTCTCGTTTAAGGCAACTTCTTGCTCTGCCCTTTGTTTTGCTATATTCCTCTTTTTATGTGGTCAACTTTTCATGTGAATGTTTGGTTTCCACCTACAAGCAGTGAATAAAGTTATCACCCCAACATCACCTGGTTAACCGATAGTATGAGGAAAATAAGTGAATGAATGGATAGAGTAGTAAGTTTTTAGTGCTTATTATATACCTGGCATGGAGGCCTATAAAAATGAAAAAAACAAGGTCCCTTTTTGCTACAGGCACATGATCTATACTAAGACAAACCCATGTAACCAAACCAGAAAGAACACTTATCTATGCTTGAGGATCTCAGGATTTCATAGGAGGTGATATTGGAGCAGAGTATTAAATAATTAGTAGGAATTCATCAGATAGGCAAGGGAATGAATAATATTAATGGCTAGGAAAATGGCACAAAATTTCCCTACTAGATGATTTGTGAAAAATATGTGATTTAGAATGATTGGAACATCGGACAATTGTGGCAGAAAGAGGGAAGTTGATTGTAAACATATAGAAAAGGTAACTTATGAAAGACTTTAATATAAATACTCGAGAATCTAGACCTAATTCAGCATTGTTCAATAGAACTTTCTGTATTGATGGAAGTGTTCTATAATCTGCACTGTGTAATATGGCAGCCACTAATCACATATGGTTATTGAGCAGTTGAAATGTGGCTAGTAATTGTGAGGAAATTTGTTTTGCATAATTTAAATTTAGATTTAAGTGGCCACATGTGACTCATAGCTACTGCATTGGACAGCACTGTTTGTATGATGGGAATTGTTGAAAGATTATCAATAATGGAATTGAATGATTAAGTTTAAAATCAATGCAAAAATAACACAGGTTGTAATGATTTCATTGGAATATATAGTGCATTTAAAGTTGAAAATTTTTAAATATCACCACCATCACCATATTAACTTGGAGTTGTGCTCAGTGGTGTAAACAAAGAAATTGCAACTGGCCAAGAGCTAAGATAAGAATGATTTTCTGTTCTACTCAGAATGAGCAGGTATAGAATAATCAAATGCATTTAGCTTAAGTCTCCAGTTTATACATAAAGAAGTTAGACATCCACATCTGGAGTTGAAAAAAGTATTAGGGAGAAACAATTCCTACCAAGTTAGGAGAAACTTTCCACTAAGTGTATAGATCTTCCCAAATCATTTTGAGACCACTGGTTTATTGAATTTATAGAATTTGTGTTTGAGTGATGAAAAGAGACAAAGACTCATTAGAATGTAGACTCTGATGTGCATTTAGGTGATGATCAGGGAAACCAATTTCCTGGTGAGTACATGTGATGCTTGTTCTTCCATTCTTTGGATACTTCACTTAATATAATGGGTTCCAACTCTCTCCAGGAAAACCAAAGAGTTGGATATCAGACTGAGATGGGGGGGGGATGGGTGTATGCCTACATGATGAGTGCGTTGTGCACCGTCTGGGGAATGGTCATGCTTGAAGGTGCTGACTCGGGGAAGTGGGAGGGGGAGGGGATGGAGGTATGACTACAAGGTGAATGCCAGGCGCACTGTCTGGAGAATGGACACGCTTGAGGCTCTGACTCGGGGGGGATGGGCGGGACACAGACATTGTATATAACCTGAGCTTTTGTACCCCCATGAAGAGCTGAAATAAAAAAATAAAAAATGTAGTCTCTGAAATCTCAGAGAAGTAAGCCTGTGGCAACACTCAAGGCTGGCTTGCTCTTCTCTTCCCTCAGTAGATTTCATTGGAGTTAAGACTTGCTTTCTTCTCTCTGACATGACTGACAGTCTATTTCACTAGCAGGTATATCTAGCAGAAATTTCTTTTGAGAAGACAAGAAGTCCTAAAAATAAGCACTATGAGAGCTTGGATCAAAAGACAATACTCATAGAAAAGGTTTCTAAACAGTTTGGAAAATCATCTTAAAATGAAGCATTGTGCAAGGTGTATTAGTTTTCTATTGCTGCAAAACAAACTATTACAAATTTACCTCCTTAAACATCATTATTATCTTATAGTTTCTGTAATTTGGAAGTTTAAGCCAATGTAACTGAATTCTCTGTTCAGTATCTTACAAGGTCAAAATCAAGGTGTCAGATAAACTGCATTCTCATTTGGAGCTCAGATCCTCTTCTGAGGTCATTTAGATTGTTGGAAGAATTCAATTCCTTGTGATTGTAGGACTGAGGCTTTCAGCTCCTAGAGGAACTGACAATTTCCTGCCATGAGGCCCATTCCATAACATGGTACGTTGCTTCTTCAAAGCCAACAGAACAGGAGAATGTCTGCTTCTGCATGAGTTTTCTCTTTTAAAAGGGAGTCTGATTAACTCAGGACCACATAGGATAATCACTGTTTTGGTTAATTAAGAGTCAACTGACTTGGGAATTTAATTATATCTTCAGCCTTATGATGCAACATAGTCATGGTAATGATATCCCATCATATTCACAAATCTGGCCAAGACTAAACAGGAGGGGGTTATATAGGGCATGTGCACCACAGGATGGGAATCTTGGGAGTCACTTTTTAATTCTGTCTGCTATATATGGCTGTGGCACTCTATTCACACCTCTTTTCTAACCCTGTATTTTCCCTCATATAACTACATACACATGCTCACATATCTGCCTCTCCCATTAAAAACAGTGAATATATTACAGTCATCTTACCTTTCATACTGATTCTACAACAGGGCTGTACAAAAGGAAGGCTCTCTCTCTTTCTCTGCTCATTAAGAGGTAGTTGGTTTTATCTTGTTTTGCTTATGTAAAATTATATTTATATGTGTGTGCATATATATGTATACACATACTGATGGTATACATATGCATATACATACTTATGGAACATATATCTATACACACACACACACACACACACATGCACCAATGAAATCAAAGAGATAGGAAAGATGAATTTGTTGTGGAAACAAAACAGGAAGAAATAAATTTTGAAGTGAACTTGAAGTTTCTGTTGTATAAAGGATATGATGTGTTGTGATGAGTTTGATGGTTTTAGAGGTAGAAGGAAGAAATGAACCATGACATGAGTAAAGAAAAAGGAGAATGCAAATTTATATAAAATAGAAGTGAATCACCTGGAAGATTATGTATCTCATAGCTGGCTTTGGACTCTTTTACAAAATAGTAAGTTCCACAAACTCCATCTTTGACTTTTGTTTTTCCTCTTTGCTAATTTGTAACAATATATGAAAACTTGCTTTATTAAAAAAATGTAGAAAATGTATATTATTCAGGGATTTTTTTAAAAGTGTCCAATGCCTCTCAGAGTAAAAGAATGTGTTAACCAGAAATATGTAGAAGACACTAAATCACAGAATGAAGTATGAGTGTGTGTGTGTGTGTGTGTGTATTTGATAAGGCTAACAAATTTTGAAAAATGATGGAAAATATTCACTTAAAAGGAGGTTAGTCTTCCTTAGTCTAAAGCACCAGCATTGGCCTGCCCTGTGGTAGTCGCCTTGCGAAACATTGCTAGTTTTTCTCAGGATCTACATGTACTGCATTTCTGCTTCTAAACCTATAATTAGACTCAAGTTCCAGCGGGCCCTAAACAGTGAGGTACACAATGTAACTTGCCAGGAAATGCATTGCACTATGCACAAAAAGAACGGCATTAAAAATATATAGAGATAGATAGAAATCTGGGGAAAATGTGTGGGAATGGATATTAAGGGTGTAGTTTTTAAGGTGTGGGGGACCTGCAGTCTTGGGGCCACATGTGGCCTTCTGGATCCTTAGTCTGGCCTTTTGACTGAATCCAAATTTTACAGAACAAATCCTTTTAATAAAGGATAAATATGGAAAGAGAGATTGAATAACTGATTATAAGATATTGGCTCACATATCTATAGGGTCTGAGAAGTCCAAAGATCTGCAGTTGGCAAGCTGGATACCCAGAACATGAAGAGTATAAGTTCTAGACCAAGTCCAAAGTCCTCAGAACCAGATGGGTTGATGATATAAGTCACAATACCAGAGCAGAAGAGGACCAATGTCCCAGCCCAAACAGTCAGGCAGAAAGAGCTCCTTCTAACTCAGCCTTTTTGTTCCTTTCAGGTTTTCAATTAACTGGAAGAGGCCCAAGCACATTAGAGAAGGCAATCCACTTTACTTAGTCTGTCTATTGAAATGTTAACGTCATCTCGAAACACCATCACAGACACACCCAAAATGGTGTTTGACCAAATGTCTGGGCACCCGGTCGCTAAGTCAAGTTGACTGATAAAATTAACCATCAGAAGTTCACTTCTGGTTAACTTGGCATCCATATGCATTTCTTTAAACCATATTTAATCTCAGAATAAAGATAATAACATCCATCCTGTATACAATCAAAAACACACTAACCCCTTCCCCAGAAGAGGAGGCAAAGTCCTCGAGTGATGTTTACTCTTCTCCTTGATATCCCATAACTTACATACTATGACATAAAATTAATAATACTTACATATTATGATATAAAATCAACACATCTTATGCTATGTGATAAGGGAATTAGAAATATTTGCTTAATACACACACACACACATACACACTCACAAATGTATTCATGAAAATGAGGAAATATTCATGACAATTATAGAATTTGTTTCTGTAACTGGTCACATGGTGGTAGCTGGTATTTATAAATACCTTCTTCCCTACCCTTTCTGTATTTCCTTTACTTTCAACAAGCACCTCAGCTGGTCATGGCTATTTGAGTCACCAAATAGGGTGACTCAAACCTAGAGTCCCAATGGGTCTGGGGCATTAAAAGTCCTCTCTGGATTGGGTGGTTGTAATTTTCAACTGACCTTAATCACAGGGCATAGTAATACTAAGATATTCCTTAAGGGATCTTCTGTATTCCAGACATACTCTTCCTTACCTCCATTGTGGAGCAGTTGTCCAATTTTCCCTTGGTAGTCAGGATAATCATCCCAGCTAGCACAGTAAGTCTCTTATTTGCCTGATGATTCAGAGGCATGAGGAGCCCAAATTGGCTGGGTGGCAGTCTAAACTTCCAGTTCAATGGATCATTGTTGTGTCTCCTGGTAAAACTGTTCCTCCCTTTGGAACCAAAACCTCTAGGCCAGCACAGCATAAGGGCACGGGACAGGATGCAAAAATTTGCTAGTGGGTCACCAGGGGTAATAGTGTGCAGTGCTACTCCCATTTCCACCCCTTGATTCCTGGACGTATGAATCCTGGCTATGGAGAAACAACACTATACATTGGATGCTAATTCAGAGTACATACAGCCTTCTGAACAACCTTGCTCCACCTCTGCAAGGTATTCCCACCTAGCTGGGGCTATAACTGAGTCTTCAAATAGCCATGCCGCTATTCTATCATACCAGCTACTTCAGGATATGGGGAGCATGTAAGATCAGTGAATTATGTGAGCATGGACTTATTGTCATATTTCATTTGCTGTGAAATGAGTTCCTTGATCAAAGGCAATATTGTTTGAAATACCATGACAATAAATAAGGCATTCTGTAAGTTTACAGATGGTAGTTTTGGAAGAAGCATTGGTGCAGCAATGGCAAATCTGTATACAAAGCAAATGTCTGTTCCCCTAAGAGCTAAGTGTTGTCCTTTCTGTGGTATGTCAAATTGAAAGAGGCTCTCTTAGCAGCTGCCCTTTGCTGCCATTTTGAGGACAAGTAGGATACATTTGGCTTCAGCCAACTGACTACTTGCTTTCATTGAATTTTCTCAGTCTTTTCTCATCTAAGCTTGTCTTGTGGCACTGTTTCACTTTGCTTCTTTCTATTCCTGTTTGTAAAAATACCCTCCCCAGCTTAAGTGTCACCTTTTCCAGGAGATTTTAACATATCACTTCAAATAGAGGTGCTTTCTTCTTTTTCTGAATCCCTAGAATAATGGTGGAAATTATGTTACAAACATCACTAATCATCATGGAATACTTTTCCCAACCTGGGCTGTGGCTTCAGAATCTTTAATAATATAGCACCCTATGTATCCACTATAATTTCATGAGTTAGCACTGGATATGAAGATTAATTTTGATCCTATCATATTTCTCAGGTGTGGATTATATAATAATTGATATATATGTACACCTTATTCTTTCAACTAAACTACAAGCTTCTTGAAGACAGGCCACAAATTACTTTATTTTTGTATTTCTCAAAACAAACAGCACAATGGTTTGCACATAGTTAAGTATCAAATGTAATATAACTATTTGTCATCTATTGAAAATAATCTGCTCCTCAGTATCATGATATAAATTAAAATGCTGTCAAGAATCTATTTTCCATGATTTTAAATAGGAAAAAATACAGTGAGTACATGTCAACCTCATGCTCCCAATTTCCTAAAACACAGTGAAATGTTTATATATATAAATATCTGTTAAATATTAAAACATTTCTTCCAGATCACCAAATATAATCTATATGATTGTTAAGAAATATAATTTGTTTGCAGTAACATTGCCTTTCTTAGTGCCAGCAACATCTAAGATAAGTACTCCCTTTGTTGAGAATTGGCTGGCTTCTCAAAATGTCCTTGTGGTTCTGACATTGTATCAATTCTATATGAAATATAACTTTTCCCCATACAATTTTGTTTAAAAATATTATATTATTGAGTTTTAGAGACATATTTTTTCTATATAAATATTGACTGAAAAATACTGTACTAAGAAACTCATGTATTTTATAAAGTTGGAATATTAAAAAACAGACAGCCTTCTACTAGTAAAATAATAACTATGTAGGTCTCACGTGTGTTATTGCTGCATTTGTGTGCTTACTTCATTGTTTATTTATTCATTCAACATATATTTATTGATTATCTACCATAGGTCAAATCTTATGTAGGCATTACACAGGCAAATATGAAAATCAAGTCCTGAAAATTAACTTGTAGTCCAACGAAAGGTCCAAACATGTAGAGATATAATTACAATACAGGTTAACATAATCTCTAGTAGCTTTGGGAGGTAATAGTGAATTGAGATATTATTAGTTTTGCCATTGTGATTGTTGAGGCTTCACAGAGGAGGTGGCATATGATTTACCTTGAAGAAACAATGGGAGTGTGCCAGGGAGACTGGTAAGATCAATTGTACAGAGTTATGTTTGAGAAACTTCAATAAGTTTATAATGTCTACGATACAAAATGTATATAGGTGAATGGAGAGAGATGTGACTCCAAAGTTAGCTGCAGTTAGATTCTGAGTAGGACACAGATACTCTGTAAGTGTGGACTTTACCTTTTGGTGGCGAGGACCAAATTATGTAAGTGCTTTTGGGAGAAAATTGGTTAGGGCTTATTTTAAGAAGATAGTTGACAAAATTGCTGATTATGGATCATAGGAAGATCCTACAGCCAGTAAGTAATAAGTGCCAAAGTGATGAAGGCCCGAAAAGTTTTTTAAATTTTCTAAGCTATGGTAAAAGCTAGTGCATCAATAGATTTTTATGAATATCAATATCTGATGATTCTAAGAAATTTACAGAAATATATTTCCATGAAAGAAAATGTCACTGTAAGAATGGCCATAAAACACAAATACTGAGGATGAGAATATTAATATTTTATGAGTCTCTGAAGCTGATTATGCCATAGCATCTCACGAAACTTTTTTTCAAGTTCTGCTCAGATAAGGATCCCTGGGGCGGGGCATCTGGAGCACATTGAAGATGCACCCCAGGTTCTCTTTTCTATCCCTTTTCCCAAGGATCATGAAAGTTCCCTCTTCTACTGAGAGTCTCATCCAAATTCCTCAGTGGAACTGACCTCTGGGTATTCCTTTACCCTAGTAGTGGTCAAAGAGAGGTCTAACTGTTACTCCTGCCAGATCTTTGCATTCAATGTCACTGAAGTCTGGGTGAAGAGGCTCAGAGATACAGCCTTGTCCATATTTTTGTTGAATCTTTTAGTGAGAAAAATTGCAGTTATGCTGTTCTTTATGGGAGCACTTTGACTTCCAAGGAGCCTTTACATAACTCTGATGTCTCATGCTTCAAAGTGTCTAGTTAAAACTATTGGGGCTGTGTTAGAGCAAAAGAAACTCAGAATGTATATTGATAAAAAGAAAATTAAGGAGTAAATGAACATGAATATGGGCAGGGAAAGTTTTTCTCAACCATCTTAAAATTCTCAAGAATTTCTTTTCTTCCTGCTTTACAATTTAATCCCAAATCCTATTGATAAATAGAAAAATGTTAACACCTCAAAGGCACTGGGAATATTTCACAGCTGCACAGTTATTTTGACTATAAAACTTCACATCAAACTATAATATGTCAAAAATATATTTCTCAAGCTAATCCTTTTAAATTAATTAATTTTAAAAGGTAAAGTATGATTTTCTTTAAAGAGAAATCCTGTTGAGCAAGTAACTCTAAAATATTATAGTTTGGGAATTTCTCTTGGAAGTGCTCGAGTACTAAAGTGGAGAGCAATGTCTTTGTGCAGAAGGCTACAAATTTATTCAAAGAAATCACTAACAAGAAACTAATATTTGGATAAATAAAAGATTTGCTAAAGATTTTACTTTTAATTTCTAACAGTGTACCTTATTGAAAGGAACTAAAACCCTGAGCTTTCTTATTTTAGAAGGAAAAAAAGAGATAAAATATTGAGAAAACAAGTAATTTAGGAAAAATAGAATTAAATGTTTGATGCCTGATGAATAATCTTAAATTGATTACTAGCATTCTCTGCCTCTAAAATATACATGAGGAATTGCATACTTTCAACTAACTGCACTATTTGTATTCATACTGAAATAATTTTATTTTATGTTCAATAATACAGAAATTTGGAAAGAACTGTTAGTTTTAAACAATTTGGCTTTGTGAAACATGATGTCATTTTACCTGTTCAAAGAAAATTCAAATTTGGAGGTTATACTTGGTTTTATTAAAAGAAAACATGCAAACCTTCAATTCTAGCTCATGTTTGTATTTTTTCTTTTATTTAAAAGAAATTTTTCAGATGTAAGAAAATAAGTCTTTGATTTGGTCACTTTCAAAATGGCAACAAATAAGTTCTAAACCCTATAGTATAGGGAAACAGATACTTTGATACCTTAAACAAGAGCGTGAATTGATATAATTGGAATTAAATGCAGCTTTATCTATTTAATCATAAACGTAATTGCATGTCCTGTGTCCCAGTAATTCATTTCTAAAAATTTATCTTTTAGATGTATTTCAAATACACAGAAGAATGTATGTATAAGAATACTCATTGCAGCAATAAATATGTATATTGATTGGGCTTGTTGAAATATGTTATTGTAAATCCACCCAATAGAATGTCACGCAGATATTAAAAAAATAAAGAAGTTTTAAATGCACTAAAATTGAATAAGCTTTTTATATCCAATGACAAAATTGAGATATAGAAAAGATTCTATATAATACTGATATTTACTTGTTAAAGAAAAAATTTTCATGTACATAACTTATATGTGCATAGGATATCTGTGGAAGGATATCCAAAGAGCTAGTGACAGTGGTGGCCTTTGGGGAGAAAAGCTGGGTAGAAATGGAAAAGAAAATTACTTTTATTGTATATACTTTAATATTGTTGGAACTCTGTTCCCTGTATATGCACTATAAATTCAGAAAAATAAATTAATTCTACTAAATATAAATAAAACTTATGGTAGCTATTCTTTTTTTCTTGTTTACTTTATATTACTCTTTTAAATAATTATTTATGTTTTAAGAGGAGATAGTAAAGTAAAAGGTTAATATTATCAACACTATGGAGCAATATTTACAAGAGTTTTTACCTTCCTTATATAGTCCTAATTCAGGCTGCTGTTCTTCATGTGAACAGAAATGTCATTAGCCCATTTATTTTAGTGACTTTGGGAGACCACCATAGTAATCGTGGTCATTGGATTTTAGTATGAAGACATTGAAATGCATAGGATAAATGTGTCGTGATATGATCCTAGTACTCTGAGTGCTCATGGTTTTTGCTTGTGGAGAATTATAGTATAGTTTCACAACTAATGTTTGGCTATTCTCTTTCCTTATATATAATTCTGTAACTTTGAAAACTTTATTTCAAAATAAACGAACACTATTAATAAGAAAACAATCTACACAACTGCAAATAAGTAGTTCTTCAAATTATACTCTATTTTGAACAAACCGTTATCAGATAAATGAGGTTTTACTGAACCTAGCAATTGCAAGTGTTCTTCAAAATATTCAAGAAAGTCTATATTTTTACAAGACTTGGCAGCTGAAACATATGTTGGCAGAATATTTAAAACATATTTGTAGGGAACTGAAAATTCTTCACATGCAATTATGATCCTTTAGCTATTGGCGCTGTGTTCTTAACAGTCGTTTTATTTAGTTTACATTTCTTATCAAAGTATATTTAGTTCAATACAACGTTTTTCAAACAATTGAAACATAGAAATAGATACCCCTTTTCCATCGTCTAGTCCTGACAGTTCTACACTTGGTACATAAGCAAGAGATATAATTTTCTTTTTGATTCTTGACTGTTATTCACACAGTAAGAGAGAAGGCTGAATAATTCTTCAGTAAGCCTTTATGGGTTCAAGAATTTGTGAAGTTAATCAAATAAAGTTTTCCCTATTTGTGATTGAGAAATACAATGACACAGGTGTATAAAATTTTAATCAGCACTAATGTATAAGAGTGAATCTCTTAAATATATTTAGTGTCTTAACATAGATAATTCTGAGTTAATGGATTGTGCTAGAGAGAGAAGGTTTCTGATCCAATTTTCTTTGTAACCTCTTCTTTTAAATACATTCCTTAGTTTTAGATCATTGAAGACTTGAAGACTTGTAAATAATCTGGCTGTGTCTTACTACTTGTTCATATCCCATGTAGTAAGTTGCTATATTTCTTTTGTAATTATGTTCCCCTCCAGCATCTTGGGCTATAGCACATCACATGTTTTTAATGTTTAAATTAAGGGATAAAGTTATACCTATATCACTGTTGTATAAAATGTTTTGTTTTCTCTCATGGAGGCCATCAGATTCTCTTAAATTTTCCCCGTGGAGAAAGGAAAAAAAAAGAAATTGGAAGAGTGTATTGATGTGTCCCTTTTTCTGTTTTAGTCACACATAGTCAAGCACAGATGGTTCCACACATTCCGCTGCCATCCTGATCAACTGCCTCACTGACGGGCACATTGCTCCAGAGCGATTTGTGGTTTCTGATGCTAGAAGTGGCAGCAGCTGCTAACTTTTAAATGCTCCATTCTCTCATTAAGAATAATAATAATTACAATAATAAAAATACCATCTTCTAGATATCCTGTTGCACATTTGCAAGCGATTAGATGCTTTTGCCGTCACAATTTAATTGGGTATTTATGTGAATCCATTTTATCTTCATTTTTAAATAAGTAGACTTGGCTGTGGAACTCCCATTTTCATAATGGTGTAACATGCTTAATCTAGAAACTTTGAGATAACTGTATTCACTTCTGATGTACAAATATAATTTTCCTCCTGAGGGCATCTGACGTTAGTGCGATCATTTGGCTTCCCTCTGTTGTAGTCTTCCTTGCTGTGACTGACCTTTACCTCTGTAGACTGGCATCCATACCTTCCATCCCTAGTCCCTTGTGGTCCCTGATCCAAACTCCTGGCCAAAGTCCATTCAGTATAAGAACCCCATCCATTCAGTCTAAAGACCCTCTGCGTGTGTGTTGGCCCTCCTCTTGGGAGTTGTGTACCCTCTTCTGTTTTCTCTGCCACTCTGAGTCCTGCTGGACTTTGCAAGCCTTGCCTGCAAGCTCATCCATGGAAAAACCTCTTCAGACATTTGTAATTTCCATCGCACCTTTGTCTTGACATCTTAGCACTTCTCTGAATAAAAACTTTTGAAGAACTTGGAATTTTACTTGGATGTTTCCTTGAAGTAAAATATAAATTCTCTGCTCTGGGATTTTGCCAATCTCTTCTGAGTATTTATATCCCTTTTTTTTTTTTACCCCAAGTCAAGCCTAAAAAGTGTGGGATTGCAGTTCTCTTCTTAGGGACCCAGAGAACATCTAAACCTTAAACCATTGACTTAATACTCTGCAAACTCCATCTTCCTTGTCCAGAAGTGTGCATGAGCCTGTGTGTGTGTGTGTGTGTGTGTGTGTGTGTTTGTGTGTGTGTGTTTAATTTTCTTCCCTGTTGTAGCAGGGAAGCTGCTCTTAGGTAATCACCCTCAATCCTTCACTCTGTGCTTGTTTCATAGAATTTATTTAGTCCACTAGACTGTGTCTCCCTTTCTTCTAAGACAAGATTTTTTGTCGTTCAAAACCACAAACTGAAAACAGTCCCCATAATAAATTCCCAGGATCTTAAATAAGAAAAACTCTTTGGCTTTTAGAAAATTGTGTTTGCTATGAATTTCAAAATCCATTTACATGGCTTCTCAATTGAGTTCTTTGTTCTAAGCTGTACTTGAATGCCCTACTTGGGACCCCGGAGCTGATATTCCCACCACTTTAGTAGTGCAGGGAAGGATAAGCATAATAGGAATTGCCAGCAATGAGGAGAGTTTGGCGTCAAATGGTTATCCCCTACACATTCATGCGCCCCATTTGTTTATAGAGTCACACAATAAACATTTGTGAGGGATGTGCAAATCATCTAGTCACCACACTCATAGATGAAAGAGTAGAGTCTATGACATTATTTTTTTCTTAAGATCACACATATGGCAAAAACAAGACTAGAACCTAGGTCCTTTCATTTCTTATAACATGCCACAGTACTCCTCTGCTATTCTTCACTCTGTTCTGTCATTTTGGTTGTAGCTACACTGAACCTCCCAAAATAGATTTTTATAAGTTTTTTTCATGAAAGTTCTGCTTTTGTCATTGCAAAGGAAAGGCACAGACCTCATTCTCATTGTTGGTGAAATACAGCATGTCAGATTTATGTGCAATATATCTAATATAACTTTCCATGTTTTCTTTTCTTTTCTACTATGATAGCTTTTCTTTCCTACTAAGCTACCTGAAACCCACATCCACAGAATAATTTTGTAGATTTATATGTGTGTATATAGTTTGTATATAGTTAAAGAATCAGAAACCTAACAAACTGACAAATCATATTACTTCAGTATCTCACTGTTACACTCCCGTCACTGTGAGTTGTGTGTGTGTATATATATACAGAGGTTCTGCATACATATTGTATAGATTAGGGTAGAAATTGGATTTTACTTTCAGTGCAGTGAGAAGCTGCTGAAAATTTTAAGCCAGGGAATGAAGTGATCTGATTACCATTTCTTGAAAGATAAGTCAAACTGCTCAGAGGAGATCAAATTGAAAAAACTGTAATGGTGGAGGGAAGGTGAAGAGGGACAGAAGAGAGGAAACAGCATAGAAGAGGCTGTTATAACTGCCGAAGCAAGAGACGCTTCAGGCTGAACTAAGGCAATGGGAAAGGAGACGGAGAGAGTGACAATTTGGGTAACTGTGTTGGAAGTAGAGTGAATGGGAATTTCTGTGCTCCTTTCCTGGGAGCAAACTTCAAAAAGAAAGTATTAACAACTCACTGTGATTCTCTCATTTGGCTAAATGCATTTAATATAGCTTCTCTACTCATCTAAAATGAAACCAGGAAGAATTATAGAGCTCAAAGCACAATAAATAAAGAACAGTTAATACTACATATTCCAATATTCTTGGTTATTCAGTATCATTTCAATCAGGCACAATGTTTTAAAGAATAATCTCTCAAATGTTGGCACACCAAAATAGACAGTTAATTTATTATTATTAATACTAGGATTGTTTTAAGGCCAATGGAATTGGACTTTCCTTTTGTTCCTAGTCCAAGAAGCATTTATATTTGTTGATCTTCTTGGCCTGGTGTAAAATCTATCTTTTGAGATTGGCATTCCCCAGTGACTAAGTGGTGAATTATGCTGTCTGGAAAGTTATCGTGAGTTCCACTGTGGTTTTGGTTCAGTAGGTTTTTATGTATTTTTACAAATTTTGTACATACACCCAGAGGCTTTTTGGCCCTAGCTACATTTTGAAATTCAAGAGAGTAAATATGAACCATTTAACGGTCTCCAATTCTAGATTCAGCATTTTAAATATATTAAAATATGTATATGAGGAATTTTCTGAAATTTAAAACAGAGACTAATTTGGCAAATATTTTATTAACACTAAAAAAAGGAGCTTTTTCTGCAGCTCATTTGATTACATGTCCTTTAGGTCATAAGAGGCATAGTTTGAATCCGAGCTCTGGAACTTAGAAGTGTATTTAATATTCTTGATATTTATTTTGAATATCTAGTAGGTGGATAAGATCAATGCTAAAAGATTTAACCTATTCTTGGGAAAACTCTTAAGCTTATAGTCAACTTGAATTTAGCAACGTATGGAGAAATGCAAAAAAGGTTTGTTTGGGAATGAAGAAAAATACGTTTTTGGATAAAGCTCTTTCAACAACATAAAAAATATATTTGGTAATATTTTTATTTCTCTCCCATGTGGCAAATGTAAATAATCCATTTGGAAAATAAGGCCACATGGCATATTTTACTGAAATTCCAATTGATAGTAAAATAAGACTCTATCATTCTCATATGCATAATAATCTCCCCAAATTAACTGTTAATCACACAAGTTAATTAATATCACCCAAAAGTACCTTATGATTTTTAAAGGTAAAAAAATCATGAGATACTCAGAATTATGTAACATACATCTTGGAAATTGTCTTTGACCTTGAAAATTGCCTTTGACTTTGAAAATGTGAGCCTCATTCAGGAAGTTATTATGTACACTGACACATAGGTAATGATAGTATTTTAATAAAGGGATATTATTTTGTGCATAATCACAATTGGACTATGTTATGCCAAAGGTATACAAAAGTTTCAAAGGCAGAAGCAGTAGTTTGGGGCATAGGATTGTTGCTTCTATTGTTATTTTCCATCTCACGGTACCCTCATTTTGGCCACTGCTTTTTCATCTGCCAAGGGATGTCAGAACTCTTGTCTGCTACTACCTCAAAATGTGGTCAGAGCTTTCGTATTTTGCTTGGTAATCCCTTGAGATCTTTGGATGAAAAGAGCCATAAAAGTCCAAAATGTTTTTCTAGGTGGGGGTTTCCAAAATTGGTGCCTTTGAGGGAGCCACCCACTTGGAGATTGAATGCCCTCCCTGTGTAATGTGGAAAAAGTGGTTGGTGAAATTTGTTCTTCTAGCATCACCAAATGAAAAAAAAAAAAAAAAAAACAGACGTCTTTATTGTTTAGAAAGTGAAACACACCCAATGGGGATCACTTCATCATTTTTTTAAGTGAATGAAAACATCACAAGTTGAACTGATGAAATGCAGGATAAGTGCAAACAGACTACACCCTTCCTCTTTCAGTCACAAGGAACAGTGGTCTGCCAGTTCTCCCCATTGCACCCACCCTGTCTGGTGAAGGGCCCTAGTTGGCTTGCGAACCGTGTCCATATCTGAGTTACAACTAATCATGCCACCGTTGAGTCACCAACAGAAAATCCCAGACTGGTTGCTTTCCTCTTTGTGGTGTAGCTCAATAGTTTAAAAGAGAATCTATTCCCTGTCATTTTTTTTCTGTTTTTCATCTGAGTCATTTTTTTTCCCCTCCTTACTCACTTTCATTTCTTCCAGTTTTTAATTATCATCCTTCTCATAAGCCATCCTTTTCTAATCTCAAGGGCTATTTTAAAAGGATGCTTGCTCACCAGATGCAACTCTCCAAGGACTCATTTGGAAAAAATAACAATCTCTTTCTGTCCCTTCAGCTGCCAAAAGTCATCATGAGTCATGTTTTTGACTCAATTGACAGAAATACTTAGTATAAATAGTTGGCCTTTCCCAGAGTTGCTTCTTAGCTGCCATTCCATCTCGTTGATTTCCACTGACTGATAAGATGCAGCATTTGACCAGAGTAGGCTACCTGGTCATTTTGTCCTTTGTATCTTTCCTGTCTCTGTTACACCTGACTAAAGCAATCAGATCAAGTGGGTGAAAAGCAAAATAAGTGGCTGTCAGTTAGCATTCTAGCTGTAGAGTTTGGAACTCCTGCAAAGTTACTCCCCCTTCCAATCGAACTGGGTTCCACATGCTAAATCAGAAAGTAAGCAACCTAGTTCCTAAATAATAATATTAATAAAATAAAAATTTAATATCAATCCTTAATCATGTCACTATTATAACACAACTTGATATTAATGACTTGGGAACCATGGAAAGAAACTTGTTTCAAATAGACACGATATTGGTTGAGTTTCTTGCTATTTTAAGAAATAAGAATAGTGGAGTACACAGAAACTATTGCTGGTCTTCACTATTTACCTGGTCAAAATAAAGTTTTTAAAAGTTTAAAAAAGTTTATGTTTATGTACAAACATAAATAAACATGTCAAAGGTTTATTTAACTCAATGAGGCTTATCAGTCAAGGGTTCAGCTAGGTAAACAAAATCAGTAAGATATATGACTATTGTACACTATGTGTACATTTATTTATTTGTTTGTTCATTTATTTCAAGGAATTGGCGTACAAATTGTGGTGGCTGGCTAAGCAAATCTGAAGTTCTGCAGGTCATAAACTCCACAAGGGAAGATTACAAGCATGCTAGATCCCCATGAGCATGGGCCAAAATTTGTTGTTTACAGATTGTCAGGAAAGAATGATTAGGAGCGGGATAGAACTTAAAATGGCCCAAGCTGTGTCCTCAGGGAAGATGTAAACTCTTTTTAAGCTCTTCCTACTGAATAAATTAGGCCTACCCAGAGTAATTTCTGTAATTTAAACTTAATTGATTAGGAACTTTATTTACATCTGCAAAATCCCTTCACAGCAGCATCTAGATTAGTGTTTGATTAGATAACTCAGAAAACACGTGTACGTGCTACAACAGGGCTGCCACTTCCCTTCCATCCTCCAACTCTCATGAAGAATATCTCTCATAGCCCACGTTATCAGGAAACATACTAGAAAGGCAATTCTGGGGAATGTAGTTTATCCTCTCCAAGTTGACACAACCACAAAGCCACTCAAGTGTATTTATAGACTAAAAAAAAAAAAAAGATTGGATCAATGTTGCTTAATTAGATAAAAAACTGATTGATGTTCAATAAGGCAATGAAATGATAAGCTTTTGAGATATCTTTTTTATCAGAAAGAAAAAATGTACATCTCCACCAGACACAAATGTACAAGGTAACATGTAATCATAGACTCTGAGACTTAATTAATCGTAATTAATTATAAAGTCAAAGGCCTAGACAAACAATCATCCTTGCATAGGGCTATTAATTAATGCTCCAGTATGACTGAAAGAATATGCAGATCTTCTTTTGCTTTATTTCCAAATTTTAGATAATTTTTCTTAACAACTGTTTAAATATTTTACCTTCGTTTACTATTAAAATTATTATCTTTCTTTGAAAATTTAGATTTCCTAAAATATTATATTTTGCTTGCTGGATCGGAAATTAGTGTTGATTTTGCAATTAAATCCTAATTTTTTTGGTCTTTGATATAGCTACATAATATATCTAGCCCTTTAGTGGCTGCAAAAATTGTAAGAGTAGCTATAGTTGTATGGGAGATAACTCTCATGCATGTAGGCATATGGGTCCCTTGAATTAACAATCAGAAAGGAGGAAGGAACAAAAGGGACAATATGTTCATTATTTTATTTACAGGCCCAGAATAAGGAGGATGACAACAGCAAGAAGGAAGACAGAATAAAAGGAGGAAAAGAGAATCATTATTTTTTAATTTTTTAATTTTTATTGTAAAACTAACATGAGATCCAACCTCTTAACAGATTTTAAAGTACAAAGTACATTGTTATCTATTGACACAGTGTTGCAATATTGTACAGTAGATCTCTAAAACTTTTTCTTCTTGCATAATTGAAATTTTGTACTTATTGATTAGCAACTCCTCATTTGCTGTCATTCCAAGTCCTTGGAACACGCAATTCTATTCTTTGCTTCCATGAGTTTTACTACTTTAGATAATTCATCTAAGTGTAATTGTGCAGTATTTGTCCTTCTCTGACTAGCTTGTTTCATGTAGCATTATGTCCTTAATTTCATGCATGTTGCCAAATATTGTAGGATTTCTTTCATTTTCAAGGCTGAATAATATTGCATTATATATATTAATATCGATATATACCACATTTTAAAAAATCCATTCATCTATTGATGAAGATCTAGGTTGTTTCCATATCTTGGCTATTGTGAATAGTGCTTCAGTGAACAGTGGACTGCAAATATCTCTTTGAGATTCTGATTTCAATTCTTTTAGATAAACACCTGGAAGTGGGATTGCTGGATCATATGGTAGTTCTATTTGTAATTTTTTGAGGAATGTCCATGCTATTTTCTATACTGAATGTACCATTTTGTATTCCCACCAAAAAGCATATGAGAGTTTCAACTTTTTTGCAGCCTCACCAACACTTCTTGTCTGGGTTCTCTGTTCTGTCCCATTGATCTATATTTCTCTGTTTTAGTATTTGTAGCTTTGCAATATATTTGGAAATCAGGAAGTATAATACTTCAATTTTTATTCTTATTTTTCAAGATTGTTTTGACTATTTTGGGCCTTTCCTTGTCCCATATGCATAGTAGGATTGTTTTTTTCTATTTGTAAAAAATATCTTTGGGATTTTGATAGGAATTACATTGAATTTGTGGATTTCTTTGCATAGTATGGACATTTTAGCAATGTTAATTCTTTTTTTTTTTTTTGAGACAGAGTCTCGCTGTGTTGCCTGGGCTAGAGTGAGTGCCGTGGTGTCAGCCTAGCTCACAGCAACCTCAAACTCCTGGGCTTAAGCGATCCTACTGCCTCAGCCTCCCCAGTAGCTGGGACTACAGGCATGCGCCACCATGCCCAGCTAATTATTTTTTCTCTATATATATTTTAGTTGGCCAGATAATTTCTTTCTATTTTTAGTAGAGATGGGGTCTCGCTCTTGCTGAGGCTGGTCTTGAACTCCTGACCTCGAGCAATCCACCCGCCTCGGCCTCCCAGAGTGCTAGGATTACAGGCGTGAGCCACCGCGCCCGGCCGGCAATGTTAATTCTTGAACACAAGATACCTTTTCATTTCTTTGTGTCTTTAATTTCTTTCATCAGTATTTTAGTTTTTAATATGCAAGGCTTTCACTTCCTTGGTTAAGTTTATTTTTAAATATTTTATTCTGTTTGATGCTGTTGCAAATGGGATTTGTTTTCCTAATTTCCTTGTCAGGTAGCTTTTTATCAGTGTATACAAATATAACTAATTTTTGTATGTTTATTTTGTATCCTGCAACTTTACTAAATTTGTTTATTGCTATCTATTTCTCCCTTTAGTTTTGCCAATGTTTGATTTAAACATTTATATTTATATATTTAGTTGCTATTATTTGGCTGCATATATATTTGTAATTGTTATGTCTTCCTGGTGGATTGACACTTTTATTATTATTTAATGATCTTCTTTGTCCCTTGAGATAGTTTTTAACTTAAAGTTGATTTTGTCTCATATAAGTACATCTACCTCTGTTCTCTTTTGAGATTTTCTTTTGCTCAGACTATCTTTTCTATCCCTTCACATTCAGCCTATGTTTGTCCTTAAATCTAAAGTGAATTTCTTAAAGACAGCATATAGTTGGATCTTGTTTTTATTCGTTTTTAATTTATTCAGTCACTCTATGTTTTTTGATTGGGGAGTTTAATCCATTCACATTCAAAGTAATTATTGATAGAGAAGAATTTGTAATTGCCATTTTGTTAATTGTCTTCTGCTTGGCTTATATATATTTTGCCTTGCTCTTCTCTTTTGCTATCTTATTTGTGTTGTGTTGTTTTTTAATATTCATATGCTTTGATTTCTTTTTTTTAATTTTGTGTAACTTCTGTAGGTATTTTTTTTGTGGTTACCAAGGGACTTACATAGATTATCTTATAATTATAGTAGTCTATTTTAAGCTGGTAACAACCTAGCTTTAATGGCATATAAAAACTTTATGCTTTTATTACCCCCATACTCTATGTTATTAATATAAGTTATATCTATTTATATTATATATCAACTTTCATATTTTTGGTTACATTTATTTTTAATACTTTATCTTTTAACTTTTATACTAGTGTATGGTTTGAATGTATGTGTCCCTTCCAAATTCATATGTTAGAACCTAATACCCAATGTAACAGTGTTAAGATGTTGGGACTTTGGGGAAGTGATTAAATCATGAGTTCTCCCCAGTCATGAATAGGATTAGTGGATTTGTAAAAGAGGCTGAAGGGAGTACTCTAGTCCCTTTTGCCCTTTATCTCTTTTACCATATGGGGACACAGAGTTTGACCCTTTTTTGCCCCTTTAGCCATGTCAGGATGCAGCAAAAAGTATAAATCTGAACCAGAGAGCAAGTCTTTAGCAGACACCAATCTGCTGGTACCTTGATCTTGGACTTTTCAGCCTCCAGACTATGAGAAATAAATTTCTATTGTTTATAAATTACTCCATTTGAGGTATTTTGTTATAGCAGCAAAACAGACTAAGATGACTAGAATAAAAGTAATTTACCCACCAGTGTTACTATAATACAATATTCTGTATTTGTCAACATATTTAGTTTTACCAATTAATTTTATACTTTCATATGTTATCATGTTACTCTTTGGTATCCTTCCTTTTTTTTTAAATTGAAGAACTCCCTTTAATTCTTTTAAGGCAGGTCTAGTGGTGATGTACTACCTCAGTTTTTGTCTGGGAAAATCTTTAGTTTTCCTTCTTTTTGAAGAACAGTTTTGCCAGGTACAATAACCTTGGTTGACAGATTTGTTTTTTCTTTCAGTACTTTGAATATATCACACCATTCTCTCTGGTGTGGAATATTTCTGCTGAAAAATCTACTGATAGTCTTGAAAAGAGTCTCTTGTACGTGACAAGTCACTTTTCTTTGCCACTCAAAAATTCTCTTTGTCTTTGACAATTTTATTAATAATATAATGTGTCCTAGTTCATATTTCTTAATTGGGATATTTTGAGTTTCCTGAATCTGAATGTGCATTTTCTTTCCCAGATTTGGGAAATTTTCAGCCATTATTTTTTTAAATAAGTTTTCTGGTCCTTTTGCTCTACCTACCTCTTCTTGTATATCGATAATGCATATTGGTCCACTTGCTGGTATCCCACAAATACTTTAAGCTATCTTCATTTTTGTTAATTCTTTTTTCTTCTGAGTGGATAATTTCCAATGACCTATCTTAGAGTTCTCTGATTCTATTTTCTGCTTGCTCCAGCATGCTGTTGAGCCCTTTTATTGAATTTTACAGTTCAGTTACTACATGCTTTAGCTCCAAGATTTATTCTTGGCTTTTCTTTATTATTTTTTATCTCTTTCTTGAAATTTTTCCTTTGTTAATGCAATGCTTTCCTGAGCTCACTGAGCATTTTTATGACTATTTTGAATTATCTGTCACATAATTCACATATCTCCATTTTATTAAAGTTAGTTTCTTGAGTTTTAACTTTCTTCTATATTTTCCTTGGCTCTTTGTATTGGTATCTATGCATTAGGAAATGACTATCAGTTCGCTCAGTCTACACACATTGGCTTTGTATAGGAGAAGAACTCCACCAATCAACCTGTTCTGAGATTCTATAGGTCTCTCCAATCTTTATGTTAGTCCAAACCACTCTCTTTCTTCTCAGGGCCTTCAGGCATCTAGAGGATGTCAGGCCCTTTGAGTACTCCAAGACAGGCAAGCTAGAAGTTAATACTTTCAGTAGTATCTAGAGAAGTTGGGACTATGATTGCATAGTTCAATTCTTCTCCTCCCTAGAAAGAATTTGGGAGGTGGAGTTTATCACCCATTTGCTCTGTACTGAATGAGAAGAGGAGATGTGGTGAGTGCCCACATGCTAGTTCAAACCACTGTTCTGTTCTCTGTAGCTCCCAGAGGACTAGCTTATGGTTGACCCTGTCAGCTCTCTCAGACAGTGAGATAGAAGCTAGACCCTTGGGTAGCATCCAGTTAGGATGCTATGTGTGTAATCCAACTCCTTTGCACCTCAAGGAGAAGCTGTGAGCTGGGACTTCCCTCCTGATTGTGTGACATTGTGCTAGAGATGTGAATTTCGGCAAGAGGATGTCTTTGCTTTTTCTACTTGTTCCAATGTTGCTAGTTTTACACTAACCTGAAGTGTAGCAGTCTCTTAACTAGTTTCTAGATTTCTCACAAATGGGATTGATTCATGTGTTGCTATTAAATCAGTGTGTCCGTGGGGAGAAAAAGAGTCCAGGGTTTTCTCTTCTGCCATTTTGCTATATCACACTGGGATCATTATTTTTTTACTCGTGCAATTTTTTTCTATAATGACATAAGGTATATACTCAAAATTGAAAATAATCACCTTGAAAATAATCAAACTTGAAAATAATCAATTGATTTAGTAATAACAAAGAAAACACTGTGCCTTAAAAGTTTCATGCTATTACAGGCATATATTACTGTTTTGAACCCAACTGATTTATTTTCTTCTATCCTCAACTAATGACCATGTAGGTCATATTTATATACCAATTATTCAGTATGTATTTGTAAGTATGCATTTCAAATTCAGCTTGAAATAACATATTTTGGGCAAAAATGGGAATTCATCTATGCATTTTGCTTCATTTGTCTGAAAACAAATCAAACTGTGTAAGAGACTTACTACATGCTTTATTGAGATTTCATACACAATTGCTTAAAAGAATTTTCACCTTTTGAGACAATGAAGATATTGAAATGTTGTAGATAATAGGAAACTGATGTCTTAAACTACTGTTAGTACAATGGACAAATTCATATTGTTGTGTGTCCAACTACTGCTTCACTTTAGATATTTAGATATTTAGTTATTGCAATGACTATATAAAGAACCTCTAACACATTTCCAGTTATCTTCCAATTAGCTGGCCAACATAATTATTACAAAATGCAAGGATCTTTATTTTACTTTCTGGTGTGATAAAATGCATCCATAATGCATATTGCCTACTGGATCAATGTCACTCACCTAAGCATGATAGTTAAGAGCCTTTTAGATCTGGGTCTCATTATCGCTTCAACTTTATTTCTGGCTATGCATAGTCAGCTTCTATGTGCACTATTTCTCCATCAAAAGGTAAAACTTGTTATTTTCCAAATTTTTAAATGAGCCTTGCTGTATAGTTTTCTGTGTAAAATTTCTTCAGCAAGAAATACCCTTTATCCACTTGTCCTTTTGGAGAACTTCTATTCATCCTTTAAACTTAGCTTAGAGTCTCTTCCTCTGAGAATCCCCCCACTATTTCTGCCTTTTCTTTTCAGGGAGCTAAGTGATTATTTTTAAAGTTTTATTGGCACTCTGTGGGGGTAACTCTGTTGTAGCCCTTAGCTTATTACTAACTCAAAAGGCTTTTGTGCTGGTCATTTGCTCCCCCAGTGTACATGTTTTGCCTTCTATTTCTTTTTCTCAGAATTTAGCTCAGAGTTTAATTAGATAATAGCTGCTTATTCAAAATAAACATTTGTTGAATACTAAATATAATCAGTTTTTCTGATCTGATGCTTGGGAAATTAAAACAGGTAAGTAGAGAAGGCATTCACCTGAGGTCATGATCATTTGATTATTTTTATTTACTAGTGGGGTCTCAAACTTTAGTTCGCATCTGAATCACCTCTTTAAAACACAGATTGCTTGGCTTCCTTCCAGAGTTTCAGATTTAGTAGGTTTGGGCTACAGCCATAGAATTTGCATTTCTAACCAGTATGCAGTTGTTGATGCTCTTGTTTTTCAAGGACTACACTTTATCTACACAAAGATCATGGAGCTAAAAGAAAATATGTATATTTAATAAATGACTATCCAACTGGTAGTGTTTTAGTTGTAAAGACAATCTGAGTATAATTTGTTCTGTTCTCTTCTAAATCAAGAGAAATGAAAACATATGGATACATTTTATTTCATTTTATTCAGTGAAGAATATTAATATTCTGAATGTTTCATCATAGTCATACATCCCCCTCACTAATTTTCAATATGCTTAACAAGGTACATTTTTTAAAATTCTGACAATGTTAGTTTTCCTTAAATAAGGGGAACTTAACTTTTTGTGGGGAGAGGGAAAGAGGTTTTCATAACCATCTATTTTCCCCCGAAAGCAATTAAACTTCTCAGAAAATTGTACATATGTAGTAAGTTTGTTATGTTATTTTAGGTGGCCCCTGGACTATCTTCAACTTTATATATGACCCTCTATTAAGCATCTTTACTTTTAAACTTGTCCTAGTGGGGAGGAAAGGATTGTAGAGGTAAAATGAGAGAAGGGTTTAAAAAGGTCAACCCCAAGAAAGCTACTACAGCTAAAAAAACAAATTCAGCAAAGTTGCAGGATACAAAATCAACAAAAAAATTTATTGTGTTTCTATACACCAGCAATGAATGATCCAAAAAGAAATTTAAAAAGCATGTTTATTTATAATAGCATCTAAAAACTTAAAATACCTGGGAATAAATTTAATCAAGGAGGCATAACACTGTACACTGAACACTACAAAATATTGCTGAAAGAAATGAAAGAGACAAATAAATGGAAAGACATTTCACATCCTTGGTTGGGAATATTTAACATTGTTAAAATGTCAGTACTACCCAAAGTGACTTACAGATTAAATGCAACTCCTGCTAAAATTCCAATCATCTTTTTTGAAGAAAGGGAAAAGCCAATTCTCAAATTCATATGAAATTGCAGACGGTCCCAAATAGCAAAAGCAATCTTGAAAAAGAACAAAGATGGAGGACTCATACTTCCCACTTTCAAAACTTATCATAAATCTATACTAATCAAAACAGTATGGTTCAGGCAGATGGACAGACACATAGATCAATGGAACAGAATTAAAAGTCCTGAAATAAATGCATACTTGCATAACCAACAGAGTCTTAACAAAGATGTCAAGTTCACTAAATGGGAAAGGAACAGTTTCTTTAACAAATAGTTCTGGGACCATAGGATATCCACATGCAAAATAATTTATTTGCTCCAATACCTCATGCCATATGCAAAATTAAGCAAAAATGGATCAACAATGTAAATATAAATTCTAAAACAATAAAGCTCTTAGAAGAATACGTGAGGATGTATCTTTATGACCTTGAAATTACCAATGAATTCTTAGATATGACACCAAAAGCAGGACAAACAAAAGAAAAAAATAAATTGAACTTCATCAAAATTAAAAATGTTATGTTAAATGTTAAAAATGTTAAAGAACATTATCAAGGATATTTAAAGACAACCTAGAAAATTGGAGAAAATATTTGCAAATTATATATCTAATAATTGTTTCACATCCAAAATATATAAAAACTTTTAAAACTAAATAACAAAATGATAGACAATTTAAATAAACGTTTCTCCTAAGAAGATGTACAAGTGGCTTATAAGTGCGTGAAAAGATGATCAATATCTGTCTTAGTCTATTTGTTCTGCTATAGTAAAATAACTGAGACTGGGTAATTTACAAACTACAGAAATTTATTTCTCACAGTTCTGTAAGCTGGTAAGTTCAAGATCGAGGTACCAGCAGATTCAATGTCTGGTGAAGCCTCACTGTCTGCTCCAAAGATGCACCTCAATGCTATGTCCTCACATGGTAGAAAGGATGAAGGCTGTGTCCTCACCTGGTAAAGAGATGGAAGGGCCAGGTAGCTCCCTGAAGACTCTTTTAGAAGGGCATTAATCCCATTCAGGAATGTGAAGTCCTCATGAGATAATCACTTCCCAAAGTCCCCACCTTTTAATGCCATCACCAACCTCCTGTTGGTGAGGATGTGCAGAAATTAGAACACTTGCCCATTGCCAGTGGGGAGATAAAATGGTGGGACAATAAACAGAAAACTCTTTGGCTGCTCCTCAAAAAAGCTAAACATGGAATCGCCATATGACCAAGCATTTTACTCTTTGCTTTCTACCCCACAGAATTAAAATCAGGACCCAAACACATTTATATGCCAATGTTTATGGCAGCATTATTCACGGTAGCTGAAATGTGGATACAACCCAAATATCCATCATGAAATGAATAGATAAACAAAATAATTCCAACTTAAATAGGTAAAAAATTCCAATACCTGCTATAACATCAATGAACCTTAAAAACATTGTGTTAAGCAAAATAAGTTAGACACAAAAGAAAAAATATTGTATGATTCTACTTTTATGAAATATTTAGAATACAGAAGTTAATAAAAAAAGAAATTAGATTAAAGGTTATCAGGGAATGAGAGAAGGGAATATGTAGAGTTATTATTTAATATTTACAGTTTCTGTTTGGGATAATGAAAAAGTTTTGAATTAGATAGTGGTAATGATTACAAAACCTTGTGACTGTAACACATGCCATTAAACTAAATACTTAAAAATGGTAAAAATGGCAAAAAAAATCCAATATAAGCAGGTACAGAGAAATAAATAAAGGTATGTTAAGCCTCAAAGGAAATAAGCACTAGTAATTATTTGGTGTTTACAATATTCTGTGTTCTTCTAGGTGTTTTTATATATGTTAACTCACTGAATATTTACAACAGCCCTGTAATGTCAATATTACTATTTTTCTCAGCTCATGGGTGAGAAAATGAGGAGCGGAAAGTTTAAATGACTTGTTAAGCATCACGTAACTAGTAGATAGGAAAGCCAAGACTTGAACTCAGGCAACTTGTCTCTGAAACCCATGCTTTTAGCCATGCCTGTAACTGCATTACTGACTTTGGCATTCAGTTAAATGCTGAATGATATGAAGGAACCTGGTACTATGCGAAGCTGGAGGCTAGGAAAAGTTAGTCCATTTTTAGTCACTTTGGCTTCATAAAGACAATAAAATTTACAGATCCAATGCCGAGTTATCAAAGTATATACATTTTTTCATTTGTGCACTACCTTCCTAAGCAAATTTGAGTGAGTAGAATCTAATGACTTTTCTTATCTGATAGAATCATTGAACACCTGCTTCAAACTTTTTTTAGTAAATGATAATTTATTAAAATAGATGATTCTTAAAGAGACATTATGAGAGTTACAATAAAAATTGCTGAGAAATATGCTTCTTTTTAACAAATGGATTCATATAACACTAAGAATATAATAATGTAAAAGCTAATATACATTCTTTTCAATATTTCTTTTCTAATTATAACTTCAACACATTATTTTTTATAGAAGCAATAATGCATATATCAATATGTAAGACATATATTGAACACCTATTTTATGCACAAGTAAACGCGAGCTCTTCCCACATCAGTGACAAACTACAGAGAAATCCTGGTGGTAGATGCTTGCCTGATTATAGTTTTTGTTCAGCATTGCTTCCATTCTAGCCACTTAGAAAATTAGGGTTTTATTTGGGAGATGGGTTATAAAGAAAAACAACAAAAATATTATCTTTGGATCATGGTATTTTTACACACATCAAAATGGTTTTCAGAAAAGTATTTATGATACTTTTTTAAATGTAAGTACTCTCAGTCAAGTTTTACTAACCCTCGTATGAGATTTAAAACATTTTAGGTACAACCCAGAGGAACTTTATGTGCTGTAAGGCAATGATGTCAGAAGAACAACTGTGGCCTTTATTAGCAATTTTGATTTGTAGCAATCTGCATTGCCAGTTTTCACAACTCTCTTTCCTTTTTTTCCTCTTCTTCCCCACTGCCCCCTGCAATCAAGTCTGAAACTAGAGCTCTTGACTCCTGGGATCAATCTCTACTAGAAAACATGAAGCAAAACTTCCGTCTGGTTCTGTACTTTAGCTCTTCCTGGCTGGAATTCAGATATATACAAGACACATGGCTGTTTTAAATTCAATAGGATTTAAAAAAAAAAAAAAAGACTTGCTTCTGAGGAAACACTTGTTAATTACTAATAAGTATTATTTAAGACTTGAAAGATCTGGAATTTAGAATAGCCTCTTGATAAATTTCTGTTTCACATGTAATCAGGTTATCAAGAAATATCAATGATAGATATGAAATATAAACATGATATTAATTTTTCTTCAACCATTGTCTTCAATCCCACTTTTGGATTTTCCTTCTCTCAGTCTGGAGTACATCTAAATAGACATGGCAGCTTTCTGGCCACTTTCATGTGTTGATCAATAAAAATCAAATAAACTCATTCTCACATTCAATTGAAACAGTCTGTCTCACCATTTTTCCTACCCCCCAGATTGACCTGAAATGTACTGTGGATGGTATAACCTGTTCTTTCACTCTTGCTACGTTCTCTCCTTGTATTGCTCCTACAAGGGTAAAAAAGGTATAACATAAAGAGGGGTAGAAAGTTTAGAGTTAGTGCTGTTGCAAATGCTCAAATGCTGACTGTCATTTAGCATGTATTTGTGAGCTTTGGAGACTGTCTACTGGGATCTCTGAACTGTTTACAGATATGGGAAATACACTCCTTCTAATCACTAGAAATTCTTCTTCAGCTTTCTCCATTTCTCCTTCCCTACACTACAGCCTATTGTTGCTGAATCCCCTCATAGTGAGAGAATGCCTCTTATACAAGGTTCTTTAAAGGAACCTTGGGTCAAGATAATTTCCAGAGTTTTCACTGGTACATGGAAATTCAGTGTACTAGAGATTGACTAGTTGTGTACCAAACCCATTTCCTTTTAATTCTGGACACACAGCTAAGCTGTATTTCCTAGCTTCCCTTGAATTTAATATGGACATGCAACTGAGTCTAGCCAATGAAATATGAGTGTAAATGCCATTTCAAGGCCTAAAGCCTCCATATACAATCAATCCTCCACATTCTTTTCACATCTGCCTCTTTGAGCCAAAGAAGTCTTGGAGGGCACATTTGAAAATGAGGGAAACACAAGAAAAAATAAATCTAGATCCAATTAAAGTGAGCTGCTTGCTTCTTTGTAATTTTAATAAGCAAGAAATAAATTTTGATCACACTTGAACCATTATAGAAAGGTTATTAAGTATAAAATGTCTGATTTCCTTAAGTGCTAAGTTTGACAGTTGATATCTCTGACATTTCACTTTGATACTTCTTTTTTAATTTCTATTGTGAAGGTACATCCTCATTCTTTCAAACACATGGTTTGGCTTATGATTGTCTTTCAAAGTATTTTTTAGAGCAATTTTTGTGAAACCATTGATAAGTCAAAAATTCATGTTATTTTCAAATACAAGTTCCATCGTGGAACCAATGCTGTGCAGACAGCTCGAAATATCAATGATGTGTTTGGGAAAGATGTGGCTAATGAATGAACACAGAGTACATCAATGGTTTGAGAAGTTCCCTTGTGGTGATTTTAGTCTTGAAAATAAGCCACGTGGGTGACCTGAGACCAAGGTGGATAATGATAACCTGAAAACTGTAGTGGAAGTGAATCCATCTCAACTTATGCATGTATTAACAGCAAGGTTTGACATTACTAGTCAACAATATTGGACTACTTGAAACAAGTCAGAAAAGTAAAGAAGCTGGGAAAATGGGTTCTGTATGAATTAAATGAGCATTTTGGAGGAGAAATTGTCTCAAAGCTTGCCTTTCTTTGCTGTCACAACATAAAGGTGAACCATTTCCACACCATAGTTACATGTGATGAAAAATGGATTATTTTTGACAATTGCAAGTGTTCAGCACAATGGTTGGATAAAGAGGAAGTGCTGAAACACAGTCCAAAACCAAATATTCATCAAAAAAAACCTAATGGTGTCTATGTGATGGTCTAGTCCTGGTTTATCCACTACAGCTTCATGAAAGCTGGTCAATAGATAACAGCGGATGTCTGTTGCAACCAATTGGACGAAATGATGAGGATGTTTATGATTAAGCAGCTGAGATTCATCAATAGAGACAGGCCAATCCTCTTGCAAGACAACACTTGACCACATGTCATACAAACAACACTGCTTAAACTACAGAGGCTGGACATAGAAACTCTCTATCATTCGCCATATTCACCAGACCTTGCACCAACTGCCTCCCACTTCTTCCAGGCTTTGACAACTTCTTGCAAGGAAAAATATTCAATTCTCAACAAGCTGTTGGAAATGCCTTTGGCAATTTCATCGCCATTCGCTCTCCAGGCTTCTTTGCTGCTGGCATAAACAAGCTACCATTAAGATGGCAAAACTGTGCTGATAGTTTAGGAGCATACTTTGATTAATTGTGCTGCTTCTTGTTTGAGATAGTAATAAACTAAACTTCTGATTTGAAATCGGACATTTCATATTTAATGACCTAATACATTTTGGAGTGTGTTTGTCATGGCAGCTAGCAGTACCTTAACTAATTCATGCATGCAGTTTTACTAGAGTTGTGAGGCTTAGCAAATAAAAATGAAGGCCATCCACTTAAATTTGAATTTCAGATAAACAAGACATCATATTTAAAATAAGTATGTCCCATACAATACTTAGAACATGCTAACATTAAAAGTTATTCATTTTCTACCTGAAATTCAAATTTAACTGGGCATTCTGTATTTTATCTGTCAACCCTAATTTTTACTACACTAAAAATTGGACATACATGACACTCTCAATGATTCCTTCTCTTGTCATTCCACTATCTGTGGCTTCTCCACTTGGAATCTAATTTTCAGATATCTGTAGAAGAGAATCAGCTGCTAGCCTCTACTTTCACATATGCCTTGAAACTCCAAGGAAATATATGCTGATCTCTTCCCAAAATTCTCCCACCCGAGTCTACTTCACTATCCTGGTACAATTTTCTCTAGTTCAGCAATCATCCATCTGGGGAATTTTATATGAGCTTTGCCTTCCGTAGGCTCTTCGATCTCTGGGCATGATTCTCTTAGAGCCTAATTAGCTTTGTCTGGGGCACAGGGTGCCACCACATTTCTTAATAATAATACAATTCAACACTCAGATGAACTATTTTCTTTCAGGAATGTAAACATTTTTCTTAATCATGCTGGAATAAGTAATGGGAGTGAAGGAAGAAGAGGGTTTGGTCAAATCTTAATAAATCCTATGACAATGTGTCTAGAAACTCCTTCAGAATGTGGAGAGGCTTATTACCTATTTTTCTTTTTGAGTCTTCACCATCAGTTATGAGACAACAGGATAAGTTCCTTTGAATATTCAATTACATACCTTTAGATTATCCAAAAAATTGGGAAAATGTGGCACTTATTTGTACACCTTTCATTTTGCTATAACAAGATGGCATTAGACAATTGAATACAAAATAGTGTCTCTTCTGTCCAACATAACTCTCTATCTTTGAATTTACAACTCCAACAAATAAGGCTATCAATTGGTTATAGAGCTTGCCAAACTCTGTAAAAACCCACATACTATGTGATCTGTGCTTTAGTTTTGTACTTTATATTTTCTTCTGTCATAATATATTTGGAAAAACGTAATACTAGATATTCAGTTGGAGTTTTGTTTTGTTTCTCCATTTATTTTAAATAATTTAACCTGTATTTTCCCCAAATCTTGATTTATTTTTAAGAAAGATAGTACATTTCTTTAGATAAGGGCAGTACAATTTAATGCACTGAAACCTGATATTTATTATAATAATTCTTTAAAAGTTCAAAGGAAATAACGCTCCTGAAAAATGAGAGCAACATATATCTTCAAATCAATTTGAATAGAGTATTATTTTGTAAAAATAATATATTTTGTGAGAGATAAGAAATTGAAGCTGTAGCAAAATTGATTACAAAGTGGATAAGAAGCTGAGGTCAGAGACAAATATTTACAGTGTTATTTTTAACTTTTCAGTATCAGCTCTTAGATCTATGGCAGGAAAACTGAAAATAGAAAAACAAAGGAACTCAAATCATATAATTGCATTACATGTTATTTATATTATACGGTACTCTGTTTCTCAATCTAATTTTCCATGGTTAGTATCAGAAATATTTAGTTTAACACAACAATACAACATATTACGAGACAGATACATAAAGCAAAACCAGAATGTACAGTGATCTTATATCTATCTAGTGAAAAAATAAGGAAGCCATTCCATGGAAATCTAATTTGATATTTTACATTATGAGTTTTACTCAATATTTAGAAAATATCGAAAACATCTGCAAATAAAAGGTAAGCAAAACAGAATATATGGAACCTTATTAATTCAGGATAGGAAATATTGGCCCAGACCAGGAGTTGGCAGACTTTTCTGTAAAGGTTCAGTGAGTAAATATTTTAGGATTTGTGGGCCGTGCAGTTTCTGTAGCATCCATGCATAAATGAGTAAGCATGCTTATGTTTCAATAAAGCTTTATATACAACTACAGGCTATAGACTGTGTTTGGTCCAAGGGCCAGAGTTTGTCTACCCTTGTGCAATGTAAGTACACATTATGTCTCTCTTCTCAACAACAAAGAGTAACTGATTAACTACTCATTTTACAAATACATTCCAGTTCTGTTTCATACCAATTTCCCACCAAGCCCTTCCTTCTCTTTTGAAACTCATGATTGGTGTATTGAAAGGCCTGTTTATTTTTTCATAGAGTTTTTAAAGAGAATAGACTCAAAATAGATCTAATCATTCACTAAGCTGTTCGTGATTTTAAAGGGATGAAAATGTTGAGACAATGAAGTTTATTATTCAAAAGTGAAACAATGCTTTCTGGAGATGATGATACTTAATCCATTTGATTTTTTTAAAATTTGGTTTAGGGAGAATATAAGTATAGCACCTAGGTGATTTTGCTGTGAACATTAGAGATTTCTCCTCAAATATTTACAGTTCACTTGTAAGCATTCAGAGGTATTTTGATTAATTATCACACCTTTGGCTGGTGCTCTCATTGCATAACAGATCACTTCCTTGAAATTATCCTTCTGATGATTGCTTTATGGGATAAATAGTACCATAATTATAAAAATAGCTTCTTGGTGGCCATATGTATCTGTCCCTACTCATTGAATCTCAATTGCGCAAAATTCATTTTTAATTAATTCATAAATTCCACAGACATTTGTAGAGAACATAGTGCCTACAACTGCACTTGATGTTAGGCACTGAATGAGTTTTGGCTACAGAAATTGATAGGTAAATTGCTATTTGTGAAATCAGTAAACAAAGAACTACTCCAATGAAAATAAATTTATTCTTAAGCATAAGAAGATATTTCTAGCTTCAGTGTCTTAAACCATGCAGAATAAGATAATGATAAATCCTATGGAAGCAGAATGCCCTTTTGAAGATTTCTCACGAAATTGGTTGAAACGGAAAACTTTGGACTGGTTTCCAAAGGTATTTACAGATTTAGATGCCTCAGCTTCTTTCTCTTCCTTTGGTGCCCCTGAAGACAAATCTTTATTACATTTTTTTCTGTGTCTCTGAGCCACTTTTGGTTTGGTTTCTTTTGACTACAATAATAATAATTTTTTTAAAAAGGCTAGAATTGGGTAGTCCTAAGTATATCATCATTGTATGTAAGTTCATCAGATGCTTACCAAACTTCTCTTTTCCTATTTCCCACCAAATACACACCATTCTCATTTTTTATGGTAGGTATGTTCTAGAGTCACTGTAAACACTGAAATAGAAAAGAAAAACCATTGCTCCTAGGGGAAATACGACGTTAGGTTTCTAAGAGCCTCTGGTCACGTCTTTGTCAACCAATCAATACATAACCTTGTTTTATGTGTGTTTCTGTTTAAAAATGCTTTATGTAATATATATTGTATATTCATTAGCCTTAAACTCATGGTTAACAACATTATAACTCATGCCTGAGTAAAATTTATCTAACACATATATTTCTCCATGAGGCACATCACCGGAAAACTAGAGAGTATTTCAGCACTACACTTTAGGGACTATTTTAAACATTGACATCTCCAACAAAAAGGACAAAAATATGAAAAAAAGAAAGTGGCGCTAAAAAGACTACAAAAAAGACACTTGTTTATAGTATGAGTGTTGAAATAAGAAGGCAGAGCATTGCCTTGTTTGATCTTGTTTAATCTCAGTTGGGAACCTGCTTATAGGTAATTTAAATATTTTTGCCACCCTGTGCCTGTCTTTGAAGGACCATGAAAGCACTGCGAGTATTGATTTTCGGGTTAAAAATAAATATTAGCCAGTAGGTGAATTTATAAAAATGAAGAGCAATTGTACTTTTATCCAATTTTCTTCCCTTAGGTCATTTTTCTACTTAGTTCTTTTCAAATTTACCTTATAACAAGATGGAAAGGAAATGGATCCTTCTTATTACATATGTGTACTTTTTCACTTAATTATTTTTATATTGAAGTGTTAATATTTCTTGATATTTATTTATATTATGATGACTTACTTTTCCCATTGTTAAAGAATAGAGAGAAAAGTTGACAAACTCTAATAGATTTAGCAGGCCATCATATATAATTAGTCTGAAGGTGCAACTCTCATAAGGTGGTATTCAGAAATGGAATAAAATGCATTTCTGAATTGCCTTATAAAATGTTCAGCTTCTGCATAAACAATGGAAATCTATTTGCAAAATAAATAATTTCAGACTATTTTAGGTAATATATTTTCAAAGTTCAAATTCTATGCTGCATAAAAGAATAATTATTTTGTCAGATGGCTAAGTCCTCTTTGTATACTGGAAGAAAAACGATTGCAAAATTTGAGTTTATAAATAGAAAATAACATGGTACCATATCATCTTTTTCCTTAAGGGAATCATAATATTTTCACAGTAATTTCCAAAACAAAATAATTCTCTGACATATTTTTGAGTCGGTTCCCAATACCTGCCAGGCCTTCAGCTCCATGGAGTAAGAGATTCTGACTTCCTTGATCAAGGTTATTTGACTAATATAAAATATAATGCAAGACACATAGTAGGTGCTTTACAAATGTTGGCCAAATGAGTAAATGACTCAGTTTACAAATACCAAAACCTGAAAATTATGAAACATTTCTTCTTCAAAATCCACCTTCCCAGAGATTCAGAGCCCTTTTTAAAAAAACGTTTTTTAAGTTTACTTCTATTTTTTCCTATTATGCTGATTTCACTATATTTTAATGAGTAATCTTATGAAATACTCAATAATAATATTTCATTATAAATCAATATAAATCAAAAATAACAGTTTTTTGGCTTCCTAGGTAATCCAAATTTCATCAAGAGCTTACTGACACCTAACTAGCCATGTATTTGGTTCATGTACTTTTCTTTCTCATTAACTTTATATTCTTCTTCCAGTCTAAGATATAAATTGAAATGCAATACAAGTAAGCTAGAAATCAATAAAATAAGATTACCAGAAAATCCCAAAATATTTGGAAAGTTAGACATATACTTCTAAAATGATGTATGGGCCAAAGAAGAAATTACAATGAAAATTACAAAATATTTTTAATGGACTGACAATAAAACACTACATATCAAAAACTGGAGTACAGCTCAATTTATGATTAGAAAAATTGTATAGCTTTAGATAAGAAAAGGTAAATGGCTGAAAATTAGTGAGCTAAGCATTGATCTAAATAACTTGAAAAAATTGCAGTCAATGACACATAAAGAAAATAGAAGGAAATAAATTGTAAATATAAGAACAAAAATCATTAAAACAGAAAACAAACATGTTATAAAGGCCTAACAAAACTAAAAACTGATTCTTTACAGTAGTCCCCACCTTTTTGGCACCAGGGACTGGTTTCATGGAAGATAATTTTTCTACAGACAGTGTAGAGGGTTGGTGGGGAGGGGAGCTCAGATGGTCATGCAGAACATGGTAGCAGCTGTAAATACAAATAAAGCTGCCCTTGCTAGCCCACCGCTCACCTCCTCCTGCTGTGTGGCCCCCTGGTTCCTAAGTTTGGACAGGGGTTGGCAGGCGCAGTGCATCGGAGCTCTGAGGCCCGGTCTCTAACAGGCCATGGACCAGTACCAGTCCTTGGGGCAGCCCCGGGGGTCGGGGACCGCAGGATTAAAACATTGGTAAGCACCTAGATAAACAAACTGAAGAATAATAAAAGACAAAAGAAACAGAACAGCCAATAATAGGAACAAAAAAAGAAACATCACTAACAATCTTAACAGACATTGAAAAGGTATCACTTACAATAAATTGAAAAATATTGAAAAAGTAAAACAAGAATAAATTTCACAAAAATGTGTAAAACCGCTACAAATAAAAATGTAAATAATAATTAATGGAATATGTAAAAAACCTTAATAACAGAGAAAACTTTTCATGGATTGTAATATTTAATATTGGTGACAATGTCAGTACTCCTCAAATTGATGTGTAGTCAGTACACTCTCAATTAAAACCCCAACAGTTTTTTTTTCCCCCAGAACTATAAAACGTTATTCTACAATTTATATAGAATTACAGATTCATCACTAGGCAGGAAATTTTGAAATAGAAAAAAGTGGGAGCATTTTCTCTATTAGATATTAAGGCTTTTATAAAACTCATGTGAAGACAGTTGTTGGTATCAGGATAGACGAATAGAGAAATAGAGAAGAATTAGAGTCCAAAAACAGACACACACAGACACAATAAACAACAAAAGTGAATTTTCAGAGCAGTGAAAAATTGATAGACTATTTTATAAATAATGTTGGTTATTAGATATGTAAATGAAAAAAATTGACCTCTACTTCATACTAAAATCAATAGCAGGTGGACTGAAACTACAAATGTCAAAGGAAAGCAATAAAGATACTATAAAAATGTAGAAAGTACCTCTCTATGGTCGGTTAAGAAAATATTTTTTTAACAGGACACAATAGTGAACTATAAAGAAAAATATTGATAACTCGAGTATATCAAAATTAAGAAATTTGTCTATTCAAAGAAACAAATAGAATAGTGAAATGGCAAGCCACAGAATAATATTTGCAATGCATATGGTAAAAAAACCGCTTATTTTTGAAACTATGAAGAATTTCTATAAATCAGTAAGAAAAAATAGTTCAAAAGAAAACGTCCATAAGAAATGAACAGGCACATTAAAAGAGAATTATTTCAAATGCCCAATAAATATTCATATGTTGCTTAATCTCATTGGCAACCTAATAATAATGAGAAAAATATAAGTTAATATAAGAAGGAGATATGAACATACAACCACCAGAATGGTTAAATATAAAAATGCAATAATGCCATGTGTTGACAAACTTGTGGAGCACTGGCACTCCGTATACTGTTGATATGTTTATAAATTATAGCTACTTTTGAAAACTGCATGGTTTCATTTACTGAAATTGAACAGACACACTCTATGACCCATTAATTCACTATATAGGTACATACCCAATGAAAATGCTTACACCTGTGCATCCAGATATAGAGCTAGAAGGCACCATAGACCAGTATGATGTTTTATGGGATATCAAATTGATTAAGTTCCCACAGACTACATGATAATTGAAAGGAGAGTCAACATTGCCTTAAGGCAGTAAAGTTATAGAGTTGCTGTTGCCACATGAAATCAAACTGAAACTGATTTTCATTTCTGACAGATATTGCAGAGTAAGGAGTATTTTCTGAATCAAAAGCTTCACACTGCATGACAAGGGGCTGTGCTGCTCTTTTTCAATTAAAATGCCAACGCAAAAAATACTGCAGTTTAGCACTCTATCTCTGGAAGGCAGTGAGTGTCTGGTTATTTCTCAGAACATCTGGGTGTTTGTTTTCCTTTGCCCAGTGCACAGTCTCTTTAGTAAATACCACGCATATTTTGGGGGAAAGCTTAGAGGAATATTCAGAATATCGGCAAGTTGGTATGGTCTGAACTCAAAGAGACCCATATGTCCTCTCAAAGGAACTCTGGGGAGGGAGGTTGATAATAACTATGAATTCCCATTATGGTGACTCAAGTTACATTTCTTTGACTGTATCTAGAAGATTTCCAATTATATATGTTAAGTAGCATCTTCATTGATTTCTCTTATATTTTATTTCTAGGGTCACTGTCATCAATTTGGCATTGCCAAAGACCCTTAAAGGCCAAAGCACTGCTCAACATTCTACTCCTCTGCTATACTATAGTAATTCCACACTACCATCCTACCATCCTGGGGGTCCATTATTCCCACTGAAAGGTATCCCAATCCCTTGGAGCATCTCCTAGTATCATATCCTGCCTATAGAGGATAGCCCTCAAGCCCTTGCAGAGCTTTTCAAGGATACTAAGTTCCACCACACCAATAAATTCTTGATACCTTGGTGAAGGAAGATCCCAAGCTGTTGGTTAATGAGTGGCTGAGGAATATGCCTATTACAAAATCATTTTAATATGCTTATTTCTCTAGCTTTCAAACTCATTCCTGAATATTGTATAAAAGTTCCAGCATTTAAACCTCATTTACTGTGGGCTTCAATTAGCTAACCCAGCAAATTGATAATACCACTTCTAGATGCTCATGCAAACACATTAATTCCTGAATCTCATATGTGTAAACTCATGTCAATTAATTTGGTTCAATCAAAGCTTATATTTTGTCCTTCTTGGGCTAATCCCCCTAGTATTTGCTCTTGCCATTGTTGTCTATATCTCTGCTGATTCAAATTAATGAGATTTTATATCTCTTTTGGTGTACGGGATATTTGTTTCCAAAGTAGGAATTCTCCATTAGAATCATGTTGGGATCTATTTCATTATGGACTTGTAGATAGTGAGCAGTTGTAGCATGGGCCCTGGGTTTTACAGTCATCAGCTTGTTGGGTAACTGTCTCAGCTACAGTCATTGGAATTGCATTGACAAGGGAATTCCAGAGAGATTTTGGAGTTCAAGTGTTCAACTTCTGTGTACCCAAATGCACTCATCTCACGTCTTGGAGTCCACTACTTTTCCACTAGTAGTGCTATTATCATAAGAGACTTTGTTGAGTTGAGCAATTACTTGCTGCTGTGACTCTGCAACTGTCGTAAGTAGATTCTGGTCTTGTTTCTCAGAGCCATTTATGCTCTGTAACTATAGTAGATTAGAGGCTCATTCAAGGCTACCCATCAGACTTTCTGATTGCCAACTTAATGTTTCCAGATCGACATTCAGGAGCCAAGTTGTCATTTTCTCTCTTGATGCTCTATAGGGTCAGCAGATTAAGTCATCTGACACCACTAAGCTATTAACGCCTACTTTATTGGCTAAGTGTCATAATCAGCAGGTGTCTCACTGCCATATTCTTACCTGTACTACATCCTATAAGTCCATTATTGATAGATAGAGTAAACGTGATGCCCTTCCCTGCCAGGGATTATCTGCAACCCATTTTCCCTGGCAAGGACACTATTTGCGGATTCCACAGCTATGTGAGCAAACTATTCCCAGAATCCCATTTTGTGAGACAGTTACTTCACATCAATTATTATATCAAGTTCTCAGAAAAAGCAGATAACACAGTCATGTGGATATATTTGAGGAACAGTTTAATAAAGAGATCCATAAGAAAAGTGAGAACAGAATATAAGAAAACCACAGGAATAGAGCAATACCCAGGGCCTTGAAGGAGTATTCTTAGGCCTGAAAAGGCAAAGAAATGGAGTAATTACTGAAATATGAGAGAGAGAAAACTCAGAGAGAAGGAAATCAGGCAGCTAGAAGGAGTAGGGGCCAAGTGACAGGTGACCTTGACTGGGACACAGCCAGTGCCCAATGACCTTGCAGGGAGACCTGGGTGAGTACATACACTAAGATTGCTCTCCCTCTTCCTGATTATCTGCAGTCCAGTAGCTGAGCCCACAGAGAAGCTAGAGGGCAAGGGAGCCTGGGTGATGATTTCAATCAAGCCAGTCTCTTAGGGTACAGAATAGGGTGAAGAAAGGTGGAGAGTAGATATGGAGTATTGATCCAATATGTCCTTGCAAATCAACAATAAAGTGCTTTACATGACCTAAGAAAGGAATTTCTCCATAAGCAGATGAAACTGTGGTATGTTTGTTACTGTAAAAGGAGTTCCATCCCCAGACAAGAATTGGAACTGCAAGGGGAAATTTCCCAACCTCATTCAGAAGATAAACATTTCTAAGGAATGAATGGCTGGTGTTAAAGATTCATGCATAGTACAGAACTATCAGTAAGGCATCAAGTATCAATTTGACAGAAAATTCCCACTGACTTTCAACAGAAGCTGCACAGCCTTCAGCAACATGTGACCCAATTGATGTAAAAATGAAACTATTAGTTTAGACAAATATGAAACAAATAAAAAATTTTCCTGTTCTCTGACATACCATAAAATTATTTTGTCGATGTTCAAGGTGATTTGGTAATATGCTATCTGTGCCTTAATAATTCTAAAATAGTACCTTAAATAAGTCTAATAAATATTTTCAGTGTTAATAAAGAATCTGTCAAATAAAATTTGACACACAGCTTTTTTTCTCTTTTAGTATGGCACAAATTAATGCTGCATATTACAATCGTTGGCATCTTAGATTTAATGATGTTCTATGTGATATTGCCTCCCCATACTAATTCTCATACACACTCATAGAACAAAGAAAAATACAAAAAGTCATATGACTAATTATTAAAAGTAGCAATTTTTAAGAATATCATACTTTTTTAAGTTACCAGATCCTTCTGTGTTTCTATAGCCTTAAAAAGTTTTAACAATGGGCATGCACTGAGGAGTCTCAAATCTGACCAGTCCTAAGCAGTATGGAAGGAAGCTTGCTTGTTAAGGAATCTGTGACTTCTGAAGTGTTTAGAACCACTACTCCAAACAAATTTATTCAAAAATGACCAGAGCTTCAAGGTTTAGGGGCCTTATCTCAGAATTTTGGATTCTACATCTCAGATAAAATTTTAAATGTGGTTTTAAAGAGTTCCACAGGTGATTTTGATGTAAAGTTAGGTTGATAACTTCTATTTTATAGCACAGAAAAGAATTTCCATGACACGAAATATATTCACTTCACATTAAGAGATGTTTACTCATTATAACCACTATTTATTAAATATCTCAGGGATATTACTAGACACTAGATTAATTTAATTCACAGACATCATGAAGTAGATATTAAAATTTATTTTATAGGTATGTACTCTTACTCTAGATTTATCTCTATGTTTATGTATAACAATTTGTAAGCAGTTAGAGAGCATACAGTGCTAGTTTACTAATGAACTCTACTTTGTACACAAAAGTCAATAGCTCATATACCTTATTCCTGCTTTCTTCTGGTTTTCTGTACTTGGGGAAAGTCTGACTTTGCTAAACATAAACAAAACAGTAACATAATTTGATAGCATTTGGTATTGTCAATTCTCTGTGAACTTTGTCTTGTAGCCTTGAATTATTAAACAATGGGAAACATCATGAAGGCTGCTCAGATGAGTTTGGACATAGGTCGGGAAGGGCATCATTCTCTCTCTGATATGCAACACTAAAGCATAAAATATTGAGTGAAAACTTAAATTTGAAAAATTGTTCTCTAATGATTCTTTCTCTACCCCAAGGGTCTTTTTTTGACACCAATTTCTAATTATTCCATGTTTTCTATGGCAATGATACATAGAAAATATGGATAATGTTTCAAGCACAAAACAATTAAAGAACTATGGAATACGCTCTATGCTTGTTTTGAGCAGATTATGATTAGTGTAGAAGATACTTTCTTGTGAAATAGCAGTATTTTTATGAAGACAAACTTTAAGAAGAGTGTTTTCCAACAAGATAAAACACACACAGAGAAACAAATAAGGATGAACGATATTTTGCTATTCTTATTTAGTAGCTTTGCTTGAAAGTATACCACTTTAATTACATGAAAAATTTACTATTTGGTGCATTTAAAAGATTACTGAGAAACGATAGAAAGTTCAAAGAGCTTTTCTCATGCTTTTATTTAGTGACATGAAAGTGTAATAAATTTCTAGATGTTCTATGTAACTACATTTGGCCAATGAGGAATGACTATAACAACATCTCACATTAGGAAACATCAATAAAACCTTATAATTTGCATTCTAACAAATACGTGATTATTTAATTTGTGATTATTTAATTTAGGAGGAGCTAGACAGAAATATTTTCTTTTTACTGTCTATACAGACAAGATTTGATTATACAATTAATAAAGCCAATAAAATTCCAAAGGTCCATTTCAACCTATTCTGGATATCAAACTATTTTAAAAAATAAGTCAATCATAGTGTATGAATAGAAGCTACTAATTACAAATTAATCTCACATATTTATTTCAAAAGGACCAGCAGGACTTCTAATTGGAAACAGTTGTTAGCAGTTAAATAGAATCAAATAGTTCTCCTGTACTCTACAGATCACTTTTTTGGTCTTTGACTGATTGTTTTCCTTCACTTTCATTGTGTATAACAGAAAAATGAAGGGGCTTGGAATAAGTTCACATGGAAAACTTACATCCTTGTCTATTGAAGTAATGATAAGAATTTTATATTTTAAGAAGCTTATCATTCCATTTATTCCTAAGAACAACTGTGTGAGATGAATGTGGTATTAAAACCTCTATAGAAATAAGGAACCAGAGTCTGAGAGGATAAGTGACTGTAGCAGAGATAATGTCATATGTTCAACATATTGTTTCATTTTTTTCCACAGGCACAAAGGAACACTGAATTTTTCAGTTTCTTGTATGAATTTAGGTTGGGCCTTATATCTAGCTTTGTTTAATGCAGAGATGGCAGACTTTCAAGTCAAGCTCACTAAAATAATTACATTTTGTCCTTCTCATCAGACCATGGGGATCATCTGTCGAAGATGGAGGTATTGTGCATGCACAGACTCTGGAGAACTGAGACCCTACTCGGAGCAAATCACTTGACCATGGTGGACTTTTTTGCCTAAAAAACTTTTATTGTGTCAAGCACTTAAAATGTGGATTTCCTTATTGTGGCAACTAATACCAATTACTGTGACTAATAGAATGGCTTGTTTTATCACTCAGAGCAGGTAAGTATAATAACAGAGTTAAAAGACTAGATGGGTCTGCTGATTTCTGATTTAGTATTCTATGTTCTACTTTCACCTGCCATATTCCTGTAGTAATACGAATCTGCCCTGAGGCTGTGTGTAATCTATCGAGTGTAACTCTGATAGCTATTTTGGTACCCCTCATTTGTCAAACATTTTCTTTTTCTTGTCTTTATGTCAAATATTCAATACCAAAGATAACAAACTGGTTTCAATTCACACGCCGATCTTTATCAATGGATAATGATATTTTAAAGATCTACGTTGACAAGAATTCTGAGGTTGCTTCTGGAAAAGGGAGCAGTAGCATAGATATGTTCACTATGTCATTTAGCTTCACTTAATGTACATGGCACAAAAATTATGTAAAGTTACTGTGTGACAGATGTCATATTTTAAATTACATTGAAACTAATTCTGTGATTTGACATATGTATTCCAATGTCAAATATTCTAAAACACTTTTTAAAAATTTTCTGAAAAATCCACAGAAAGATTTTCCATTTCCACCATGGAATAACACTGACAGAGCAAGATTCTATAACCATTTGGCTTTTACACTAAATTTTAATTCTCTTTCAAAAATTGTGTATTTTCTTTTTTCTTTTCTTTTATTTATTTTTTATTGTGATAAAAACATGTAACATGAAAGCTACCCTCTTTGATTTTTAAGTATATAATGGATTATTGTTATCTGTAGTCACAGGGTTATACAGCAGATCTCTAGAATATATTCATACTACGTGTTTCCCTCTTCCTCAGCCCCAGAAACTACCATTTTATTCTTTGTTCCTATGGATTTGACTGTTTAGATACCTCACATAAGTAGAATCATGCAGTGTTTATTTTTCTGTGACTAACTCATTTCACTCTGCATTATTTCCTCATAATTTAAGCATGGCACATATTTCAGAGATTTTTTTCCCTAAGGCTGAATAATATTCTATTATGTGTATATACCACATTATTTTTAATCCATTCATCCCTTAATGGAGATTTGGGCTGTTTCCACATCCTAGCTATTGTGAATAGTCCTGAAATGAACATAGGAGGGCTAATATATCTTTGAGACCCTGATTTTATTTCTTTTAAATAAATATCCTGAAGTCAAATTGCTGGATCATATGGTAGTTCTAATTTTGATTTTTTGAGAAACCTCCATACTGCTTTCTGTAGTGGCTGCACAATTTTAAATTCCTAGCAACAGTGTACAAGTGTCAGTTTCTCCACTTTCTCACCAACACTTATCTTTTGTTTTTTTGATAACAGTCATGCTAACAGGTGTGAGATGATCTCACTGTGGTTTTGATTTACATTTACCGGGTAATAAGTGATGCTGAGCACCTTTTTATATAACCATTGGCCACTTGCATGTACTCTTTAGAGAAATACTTATTCAAGGTCTTAGCCCATTTTAAATCAGGTTATTTGTTTTATTACTGTTGAGTTATATGAGTGCCTTATATGTTTGGGATGTTAACCTCTTATCAGATTTATAGTTTTCAAATATTTTCTCCCACTCAGTGTGTTGCCTTTTCATTCTGTTGATAGTTTCATTTGCTGTGAAGAAGCTTTTTAGTTTTATATAGTCCCATTTGTCTATTTTTACTTTTGTGTCCTGTGCGTTTAGTATCATATCCATGAGATGGATATGGGTAACTATGGAAATGATGGATATGTTAATTGATTCACCTTAATAACCTTGTTCTATCTATATGTAGCCCATATCATCACGAAGTAAATCTTAAATGTACACAATAAAATCCATTCAAAAAAATCTTGAGAAGGAAGAACAAAGGTGGAGACATCGCACTTCCTGATTTCAAAATATATTACAAAAGTACAGCAAGTCAACCAATATGGGACTGGCATAAAGACAGACATATAGACAAATGGAACAAAAATAGAGATCTCAGAAACAAATCCAGGCATATGTGGTCAACTGATTTGCAACAAAGTTGCCAAGAATGCCCAGTGGGAAAAGGGTAGTCAGTCCATTCAGGCTGCTATAACAAAATACCTTAGACTGAGTAACTTAAAACAATAGAGGTTTATTCTTTTCAGTTCTTGAGGCTGGGAAGTCCAGGACCACAGCACTAGCAGATTCAGCATTTGAGGAAGGCCTGTTTCATAGATGACATTTTCTTCCTTACTCACAAGGCAGAGGAAGAAGTGGGGCAAAAAAAGGCACTAAGGTGCTCCCTTCAACCTCTTTTATAAGAGCACTAATTCTTCCATGAGGGCTTTGCCAAAATGTCCCACCTTTTAATACCATCATGTTGGAGTTTAAGTCCCAACATAAGAATTTTTGAGGAACGCATTCATTCAACCTACAGCTGATAGCCTCTTCAATAAACATTGTTTGGAGACTGGATATACACATGCAAATGAATAAAACTGGATCCTAAGACCATAGACAAAAATTAACTTGATATAGATTAAAGACTTAAATGAAAATTATATATTTTCAAGTATATTATAAAATAAATGTATCCTAGTAATAACAATTAACTAGTATTATTAATTTCCTTTATTCACTGTTTTAATATACAGTAAATAAGAAAAGTCAATTATTCTGGTGGTTTTAATTTGATGACTTTAATCTTCACCTATAATACAGACACAGGATGCTAATAAACCACAGAAAGCACAAAATTCATGTGAAATACGAAGACAAAAACCCACATAGATTGGAGAAAAACATAAATTTTCACGTATTAGTCGAGTATAGGTAAAATGTTACAGGAAGGTACCTTACTCAATAGTAGGAGCTGGTTAAACAATATCAGTAAGGCTTTTTCCTTCACACTTCATCTTAGAGCTTAGATTCATCAGGGTAAAGAGTTGAAATTTTCTCTTTGTGCACACCCTAACCAGAAATACACATGAAGAGGAATTATGGGAAAAAAAGGTATTATAGTTCAGCCTAGAGAAGTTGATGCAATAGCGTGATACCACAATGTGGATTCTTCTTTAATTTATGATGAGCATAAATGTTGCTATATGTATGTGAGGATAAATACTAAGACATTATAGTCAATTCAATGAAATGTTTGATTATGTAGGTAGAAAAATATCTTAATATCTTTTAGTACCTCTTTTACTGTACCTTTTCTATGGTTAGATCAATCTAGATACAATTGCCTACAGTATTCAACAGTAATGTGCTGTACAGGTTGTGACCTAGGACCAATAAGTTATACCATATAGCTTAGGTATATAGTAGGATATACCATCTAAGTTTGTGTGAGTACATTCTATGATGTTTACACAACAACAAAATCGCCTGATGATCCATTTCTTCAAATGTATCCCTGCTATTAAGCATGATTACATATACATATAAACATATAAACATATGTGTATACATATGTGTGTATACACACATATGTGTATTTGTGTGTATACATATTTTTATGTGTGTGTGTGTGTGTGTATATATATATATATATATATATAGAGAGAGAGAGAGAGAGAGAGAAAGAGAACAATCAGAACATAGAAGGGGCAAGATTGCAAAATAAAAATTATTTTTATCCCCACTTTACTATCCTATATCTGATTTCAGAATTTCCAACCAAACCCCCAATATTTAATTTCTAATGGCATACTTGCATTTAGTAAAAATATAATACAAGACCCTAAACACTAGAATGGGTTTACAGAACCTTATTTAAAGGGGCTTCACCAACACAAATAACTTGAATTGTCCATTTGTTTGGCACTCCAGAAGTTTCTAGACCCCACAACAATTTGCCATAAAAGGATTTAGGTTGGTTGAGAACTTTCCCTGAATTTGTTAAATAGGAGAAAGGTAACTGTGATAGAGGACATGGTAAAGGAGATGCTGCATGATACCTTGACTAGAATACACTCTTAGGCAGGTTGGCTGCAGAAAAAAACATATCTTTAAGGTTCTGGAAATTGGCTTTCTTAAATCACCCATGTCATGTCCTTGGAAATTCTTTTTGTACATTGAAGAATTCATGTTTAAAGTGCACTGATTTAGAGAGGCTAAGTAATTTGCAAAATACCACACTGATAAACTTACATTTAAGTTCAAACATCCTGACTCCAGAAACAAAATTCTTAATCACTACACTGCAGTCCTTTCATTTATACTAGTACTTTTTTTTAAAAGAGAAGTTCTGCTTAGGAAAAAAATGCCCATTACTCGTTAGTATTTGCAAGTATCACTGTCTCATTCATAGCTTTTATTGTACTATGATGATATTTTAATTGCCTTGATCTGTAGCTCTGCATTTTTATAATGGAATGGATAATATATTTTTCTTTCCTATAGTTCTAATTCCTGGAAATTGAATTTAAGCCTCGGTAAACTGTATATCAATTGAAATTCTTAAGCTTTCTACATTTCAATTTAGGAAATTTTATAGTAGTGAGGTAATGATATTTAAAAGTGACTTTTAGTGTTCAGACTTATGGTTTGGCTGCTCTGTCCTTATCCAGTTTTCTTATTCCACTTTATATTAGTGTAATACCACAACATTATTATAAGATAAACATTTCAGCTTCATTCATTAGGAAAACCTCACAATTTTGTTTTAAAAACATTAATCATAGTAATTACAGCCCTAAATTAATACTGTATATTTAAAATAATCTGTTTGCCTCTGCCAGCTGGAAATCTATTTCTCACTAGGGAATAGCATACAACTGCTATAGACTGATCAGGATAATTGTAGCTGTTTTGCATAGGTGATATGGAGGTTATAAAATTTCCCTTGTATTTTATCACTGTGTTATGATTTATCATTAATAAATTGTTTTTGGCATGGAAATGTTGCACTAACCATTGAAATCCAGAAAAGGAGGGGTAGAGTGAGGAAGGTAGAAGGAAGAAGGAGAGGAAAGGAAGAAGAAAGAGAGTGAAAGGAAGAAAGAGGGAGGAAAGAAGTAAGGAATGATAAAAAGAAGGAAGAAAGGGAGGGAGAAAGGAAGGAAGGAAAGATGAAAGGGAAACAAACAATACAGACAGGTAGTGAAGAAAGATATTTAGAGTTGGGAGGGAGCTTATATAACAACCTGATTAATTATTTCATTTTCTAGACTGGCATATCATCATCCAGTGCAAATTTGGAACTGAAATATTGTGTTGAATATTAGAGAAACAACAAATCAATTTTCCCAAAGTATGCCTTCCCTGCAGTGAAATAGTCTCTACAATGAAGTTTTGATGTCTATGTGGTTTCCCTATATAGTATCTTGAATTTTTCCCCCACAGAGTTATTACTAATAATTCTACAACAGTTGTGAACAAACAATTAAAATCGATGAGCTGCTTGGGCCAATGGAAATTTTGGATGTTTAATGATGTTACACAGGAAGGACTATGTTGTCTTGATTTCTGCCCATGAGGGTGACCCACTTTAGCTCAGATCCTAACCTGGAGATCATTTTCTTTATCCCAAAGAGAGTAATATAAAAATTGCCCACTTCCAAGGCAGAATTCGGAACATAGATGCAGGAGGCGAAATACAAAGAGACAGCTGCAGTACCAGGTAATTATAAAAAGAAGTCTTTCCTATTAACAAATAGCTCATAGTAAGTATTTTGTAGAGTTTATTAGAGACAGAGAATCCTCCTTAGCAATAACATGACTAGGATTGAATGCTACAATGAACAAACAGAGGCAGAACTTTTTTGTGCACATAAAGTCCAGTCTAATGTTTGCTCACAGAGTGTCTCTTCTCTATGTCCTCTAACATTTTTGAGTCACCCTGTGTCTTTTTAAAAAAACATGACTTCATCTACAATTTCATATTCTTAGGCTGTCCTTACCGAGAATTCTCTGAATGATCAGGAAAAGGTGTATATTTTCCAGAGTCAGAAAATATCTCACTCTTCTTCCTACAGTGGCAGACCTCCTTCCAGACGTTCATCCTGCTAAACACTGCTCCATTTGTTCTGTCTTCCAAAGAACTACTTAAAAAACCAATTTTAGGTAGCAAACATTATTGCAGATTTTCTTGGGAGGTAGCCCACTCCAGGATGGCACATAAACCGTTTCCAATCAAATAGAACACACTTTTGTTCGGGTTTTATCACCACTGGAAATTTCTCACTAGTTTACTTTCTCCTCAGTGTCAAAGAAAAATTGCACCAGGTGGGGTTACGCAGACAAGATTATTTCAATATGGGATTTAACTCAACTACACTGAAACAGAAGGCAGGAGAATTTTGTTTTGTCTTTAACAACTTTATTGAGGTATAATTGATACACTAAAAAAAACCTGCACATATGTAATGTATACAATTTGATGACTTTGAACATATGCATACACCATCACCACAATCAAAGTAATAAATATATTCATCACTTCCAAAAGTTTCCTTGTGTTCCTTTGTATGTGTATCCTTTTTTTTAAGCTAACAACAATTAACATATTTAATGTCTTAAATTTTTTTGAGTGTAGAATACCACATTGGTAACTATAGGCAATATATTTTACAGCAAACCTCTAGATCTTACTGATCTTGCATAACTGAAACTTTGTACCCATTGGGCTACAATTCCCCATTTACCCCTCCTTCAAGATCCAGGATAGTCAACTCAGTCTTGAGAAAGAAGAAACCTGAAGGTTTCCTACTTCCTGATTTCTAAATATATTGCAAATCTACAGTAATTAAAATAATCTGGTATTAGCATAAATATAGACATACAAACCAATGAAAAAAATACAGAGCCCAGAGATAAACCCATACAAATATAGTCAATTGTCATTCAACAAGCATGCCAAGAATACATAATAGGGAAAAGACAGTCTCTTAGCTAATGGTGTTGGGAAAACTGCATATGCACATGCAAAAGAATGAAATTAAATCTTCATTTTAGACCACACACAAAAATCAACTCAAAATGGATTGAAGACTTAAATATAAGATTTAAAAATGTAAAACTCCTAAAGAAAACACAGGGCAAAATCTTCTTGAGATTGGTCTTGGCAATGATTTCATGGATATGATGCCAAAAGTATAGGTAACAGAAGCAAAAATGTACAAGTAGGACTATATCAAACTAAAAAGCTTTTACATTGCAAAGGAAACAATCAATAAAGTGAAAAGGCAAACTACAGCATGGGAGAAAAAATTCTCAATGGTAAAAAAAATCACCCAATGAAAAATTGAACAAAGAACTTTAATAGACATTTCTCTAAAAAATGCATACAAATGGCCAACAGGTGTATACAAAGGTGTTCAACATCACTAATCATCAGGATAATACAAATCAAAACCATAATGAGATACTACCTCATACTTGTTAGGATGGCTATTTAAAATAAAACAAATGATAACAAGTGTTAGTGAGGATGTGGAGAAGTTAGAAATGGAAACACTTGTAAACTACTGGTGGGAATGTAAATTGGTGCAGCCATTATGGAAACCAGTATGGTGGTTCTTCAAGAAATTAAAATTATATGATCCAGCAATCATTTTATTTATCAAAAAAAATTGAAATCAAGATCTTGAAGAGAGACATGCACTCCCTTTTTCATTACAACATTGTTTATAATAGCTAACATATGAAAACAACTCAAGCATTTATCAATGAGCGAATGGACAAATATGGTATATACATGCAATGGAATATTATTTAGCCTTAAAAAAGAAGAGAATCCTACCATTTGCAATAGCATGAATGAAACTGGATGACATAATTCTATGTAAAAAATAAGACAGTCACAGAAGGACAAATACTACATGATCCCACCTTTATGAGGTATATAAAATAATCAAACTTACAGAAGCAGAAAATAGAATGGTGGATTCCAGGGGCTACATAAATGTGGGAGAGATTTAAAGTGGTAGGGTGATCTAGTGGAAAAACACTGGGGGAACTTTTGGAAGAAGTCAATGTGATTAGGCTATCTGTGTTTAATATTAATAATTGGCTAATTTGTGCTTAGAGAAGTTAGGCTTCTACCTTCCCAAACAGACTGGGAAATAGAGGCACTATAATTCTTATATTTTATTTTATTTTATTTTTATTTATTTCAGCATATTATGGGGGTACAAAAGTTTAGGTTACACATATTGCCCTTGTGATTACATTTCAAAGGGATGGCTCCCAGGTCCTTGAGAAAGACATTCCTAGTTGTAAAACTGGCAATAGGCTGGGAGAAGATTTATATCTCAAAGAGACAGAAAACAAATTTACAACTGCAAGTTTTCTAAAGTAAATGCCCTAAGAAAAGTGAGCTCAGGGGTCTATAATCAGGAAGAAACCTGTCTAATGTTTAATCTAGTGAGGGGAACTTCAAAGCCACCTTGGTAAGCAGTACCCTAGACTCGTGCTTATTGATAGACCGCTCTCCACACAATTTTCATACATCCTCTCTTTTTCTTTGTACACATTATTCTTGAGTATGCTTAGAAACTCAAAGTTCCACTTCATTTTGTATGAAGAAAAAAATTATTAGCTGTTTTTTTCCTTGTCTTTCAGAAAACATCATATTGGGGATGAGGGCAGTGAGGAAATCTCCTTTCACACGTAAGGGACCCTTTTCCTAAGCAGGGTGTTATCCATACTAATGTGGACTGAGCCACTTTGTATAAGATACCTGCTACAGTAAATTCTTTATTTAAACAGTATATTTTATTTCAACACAGGAAAATAATGGTCAAGCTTCTATTGCAACTAACATGAGATCAAAAAAACACCACTGTTCCCATGTGTCCCTAAACATGCCCACAGGGAAAGGGACCTTGGGTGATCTGTATCTGTGCCTTTAATGAATGCAGAGGAGCCATGGGACAGGTAAATAACTCACATCTCTTTGCTTCTTGGGAAGTTTCTCAGTGTTCATGTAACATGGATTTTACACTAATCTCTCTGGGATATATGAGTTTGTGTTCAGCCCCTTTACATACTAAGCATTCATTAAGCTGATTACCAAATGGATACATTTTAGCATTTAAAGTCTGAGACTTTTTAGTCCTTTTCCAACTCTGCGTTACTATTTATATGAAGCCACAAAAACACAACCCTCTCAAAGGAGAGTTAATGGACTAGTTTTGCCTGTTTTCTAGTTCAGAAGGGTATTTCCCATGAGGAAAATTATAGTTTCACTAACCATTGCTGGAGCATTTTCCTGCTTTAAAATGCTGCCTTGGGGCTTTTAGTGGGTGTCTGTGAAGAAAGGTGACAGATTTGATACAATAGGACCAACCTTCACTTCATGGACAAAGCTGCTGCTCATTACAGAAAATCTTTGTGCACTAAGTTGAGGAATTTCCTCTCTTCCCTGAGGGCTCTCAAGTAGGGGTAATAAAGGGTCTTGATTCTTTACCTCTTTTATTAAACCATCAGATTGATATGTGGAAGGAGACTTGGATGATCTAAGGAATGATGTGTTATAATTATGCCGAAATCACTGGTCCCATGTTATCGTTTCATCAATCACCCTGTTACCATAGAAAGTCATCAAGGTACAGATGCAGATGATATGGAACAGACTGGCTCCAAGTCTCTATTAGGTAGTAATTATACCAGCAGCTGGAAGAATGCATTCGTAATGGCATTTTTTTTTCCTTTGGAGAGAAGATTCATATATCTTTGTATGAAAGCCACACATTTAGTTCTCAATACTATCTTCTCCTTAGATTGATATTTTAAGTCTTTTGTTGTGTTTCCTTTCTCTGTCAAGCTTCTATTTATGTTTATATATTTAGGATTAACTCTTCTTAGTCGAGCAACAATTTGGCAAATACAAAATTTTGAAAAAAAAATTAATTTTTACTGATTTGAGATTAAGCATTTTAACTTTTTCAAGAGCCAAATCACTTACCTATGCATTGCTGAACTGGTAGTATTCTTATGCAAGCATAAGATGGTTGAAATGAATCAATGTACTTTTAATATATTTACCTATTCATGTATTTATTATATCAATAAATATTCATAATTTGTGCTTGGCATGGCCAGTGACAATAATTACTGGAAAGGCTGACTGTTGTGCACATATATTTTAAATTTATATAGAAATTTAATGAAATCTTACAAAAATCCCTTAAGTGTTTTTATGAACTTCTTATGATTATTCCAAATTAATACATCAAAATGAAATTATTCAGAAAGTAATGGCAGTAATTTCGAAGAAAGAATAATGATGAAAGAGACATGGGGGTCCAGATACTAAATGATTACCATAAAATACAATAATTAGTTCACTATATTAACCAGGACAAAGATAAATGGATCATTGTGAAAAATAAATACAGAAACAAACCCTATATATGGTGATTTAGAGTATAATATCCACAGTTAAGGAGTAAATGAGGCAATTGGTAAACTATATGATAAAGTGAATCAAGCTAGAATATACCTTATATTTTTCAGTTAAATAAATGCCAGAAAAAAGTAAAATTAAATTCATTAAGTAAAACTATAAATGAAAAACTAGAAAATTATTAGAATATTTATTGACACAGAGGAGGAATTTGTAAGAATAAATATCGTGAAAGGATTAACAAAGAATGTGTGATATATTTGATAACATCTATACAATACAATCTCAACAAATATTAAAATATCTTTAATATATAAAGAATGATATATTTGCCATACTTATAATAAAGGCTTCACATGTGAAATATATAAAGCATTTATACAATAGATTTAAATAAAACTCAAATTCACTTATCAAAGTATGAGTGATAGCTATGGAAGATAATTTGGAGAAAAAATAACAAATGGCTAATGCGTGTGCACAAACTTCAACTACATTAGTAATCAAAGAAAAAAAAGTTTATCTGATAGTGAGATGTTAAAAAATGACACAATTTGGAAAATATTTTAAAATTACATAAATATTCTGTTTGGCAAGGTTGCAGCATAATGGTTCTCAATCCTGTTAGTCTAAATCATTATTTTTATAAAACATATTTATAGTGACCATTTTGTTACTGCCCAACTAGGTTTCATTGCCTACTGCACAAAAGGAAGCCAATACACTGAGACAGAAGAGGATGCACTGGAGAAAAAATTTATTATTGCAGGGTGCTGAGAGATGAGACAGAAGGAATTTCTCAAATCTGTCTCCCCAAGAATTTGGAGACTAGGGTTTTTAAGGATGGTTTGGTAGGAATGGGGCTAGGGAGTTGGTATTGCTGATTGGTTGCATTGGGGTGAAATCATAGGGGTGTAGAGATTGTCTCCTTGCACTAAGTCAGTTTCTGGGTAGGGGTCACAAGACCAGCTGAGTCAGTCCCTTGGTATGGACACTGGTCTGGTGGAGTCACTTAGTCCACTAGAATGCAGAGTCTGGAAAATATCTCAAAGACCAGCCTTAGGTTTCACAATGGTGATATTATGTACGGGAGCAATTAAGAAATCTACAAATCTTATGACCACCAGTTACATGACTCTTGAGCAGTAAGGTATTATAGGAAAGCAGGCTGGAGAACAATGGCTGGTTATCTTTTAACTATGCCTGTCCCTTTGCAGAGTTCAGACTCCTACTACAGTACTCACCTTGGAGACTTTCATTAATTTTATAAATGGCAGTTTCACCTTGAAAATCCTGAGATGAAATTCATAAATATAATGAACTGCTAAATTAATTAATTTGGAGACAAACATGAAATATAATGCCTTAACTGGAATATAGCAAATAAAAAGCACAACTCAAATTTACTAATAATGCTGATGACAAAATAACTGATTTATGTGATCTGTTACTAAGATTCTTGGTGTCTAAGTATTTTTGATGAAGAATCATATGAATTGGTAAAACACTTGGTACTCCTGAACCATTGCTGTAAACTCACTTTACTGAACAAGTATTCCTGTTCATGTTACAGTGATATCATTAGAAAAGAATTCCTTTAAACAAAATTTCTTTAGGCTTTTAAATACAGACATTTTGTATTCATTTTCAGTAATTTTATGCAAACAAGAATGCATTATTATTACTCAAGATGTTTCTCCTATTTGAATTTAAAATTTGCTTGACTATAGTTCATTGTTACACAGCTAATTTTCAAGTATCCTTCTTATCAACTTTCCTTAAAGCAGTAACATTGCTGAATGAAATAGAAGTAATTATTTCATTTGTATTTCTCTTCATCAATAGAAAGCTGCTATGATTAATTATTTTGTAAGATTGCATGGACTTCCATGGTTTGTAGTATCAGTACTGTTCTGTAAGAAATGAATCCTCTATTCTACCATTTTTAAGTTTTTTTTAAACACTGTTATGATAGTATTATATTTTTTAAATGTCTGTTTAAATATTGTATGCTATGTCTTTGCCAGTTTTATGAGCTTATTGCTTTGTGAGATATTCAATTAATCACTGTGATTCTATTGCTTATCATAGGGAAACGTGTGGGTAGAATAGGCATACTGATAAGTCATTTGTAAGTAAATTGATGAACTCAATATATAATATTCAACTTGAATATTGTAGTTCCTTATTGTTTATATTTGGCATTTAATATATGTAATTCTTTCAATTTTTAATTTATTGAGGCATAATTGATAAGATTTGTAAATATGTATTAAAATTATAGCAAATACATTTTTCATATTTATTATTTTGTGAACTAATTTGCTATGAATGAGACTACAATAAATATAGATTAATATGCATAAGATGTATTATAACTAAGCCATTATGAGCAATATCACCTCAATAATATGATTTTCTGATATAGTGAATGAATTTTATAAGTTCTGAACAAAACAAAGATAAATAGCAATAATAATGACTTACAGAGTGCTTAATATGCCAGAAACTGTTCTAAGGCATTTATATATTTTTATTCATTTGATCTCTGACAGCTACCCTAGGAGGTAAATGCTGTTGCAGTCACCATTTTACAGATGAAGAAACTGAGTCAGGGAGAGATAAGTAGAGATATTTGGTGGAGAAAATAGGATAGGATGACTAATTCCTGAGTCCATGCTCATAAGCCCTAAGTATTGGAGCCTCCATATACATGATGAATTTAATGTAGAGTACATGGTAAATTAAATTCACATTGAAACATTTTTTAGTATTTTGTTGAGGATTTTTATATTTATGTTCATGAAAGATGTTTTCATTAGATTTTTTCTCTGGTACAATCTATGTCCAGTTTTGGCATCTGGTTAGTTTGAAAGTATATCCTCTTCATCTACATTGGAAAGAGACTGTGTAGAGCTGATGTTATTTCTTCTTTTCGTATTTGGTACAATTAATCAGTAAATCCATTTATTCCTGGCAATTTCTTTTTTATAATATTTCTAGCTACAAATTAAATTTTGTTAAAAGTTAAAGGACAATTCATTTCTTCTTAAGTGAATTTTGGTAGTTTGTTTCTTTGGAAGAGTTATTCTATTTCATGGAAGTTGTCAAATTTATGTGCTTAGAGCTGTCTGTAATGTTCAATGGTTACCCTCTTAATATCTGTAATAACTATAGTGATAATCCCTCCTTCAATCCTCATATTGGTAATTAGTTTCTTCCCTATCTTTTATTTGCCTATCTGGCTAATAGTTTATCAATTTTATTAATCCTTTCAAAAGAACCAACTTTGGTTGTGTTGGTTTTTTTTTAATGTTTTTCTGTTTTTAGTTTAATTGATTTCTATACTTTATTTACTTCTTCCTACTTTATTTTATATTTCTTCCTAGTTTTTTAAGGTAGAAACTTAAATTGCTGATTTAAGACTTTTATAACAGAAGTATTTATATGCTTGATGGTACAATTTTCTTACTAAACACTGCTTTAACTGTATCCCACAAATTTTGATTTTATATTTTTCTTTTACTTTAGTTCAAAATATTTTTCGTTTCCTATGAGACTTTCTCATTGATTCAGGGATTAGTTGAAAGGATGATTAATTGCCAACTTCCAATTATCTTTCTGTTATTGATTTTTTTTCTTTAATTCCCTGTGGTCAGAGAACATACTTTATATTTTTCATTTCTTTTAAGTTTATTAAAATTTGCTTTATGATCCAAGATATGGTCTACCTTGCTGTATGTCATATGTGTGCTGGAGAAAAATGTATATTTCCTCTGTTATTTGTTGGAGTGTTTATAAATTTCATTTGATCCAGTCAGTTGTCTGGGTTGTTTAGTTCAGTTCTTCTATATTTTTGCTGATTTCTGGCTATTTGTTCTGTTGATTAGTAAAACAGGAGTGTTGAAGTCTCCAGCTTTAACTGTGGATGAGTTTTTCAATTTCTCTTTTCAGTCTTACCAATTTTGCTTCATATATTTTGAAGCTGTGTTATTAGGTGTATAAATATTTAGATTTCTATATATTCTTGCTGACATGACTATTTTATTATTATATAATATCTCCCTTTGCCTATGGCCATTTTCCTTGCTCTGATGTCTCCATGTCTATGTTGTCTGATAGTAATGGATCTGTTCCAACACCCTTTATTGTTTTTCCCCTGGGGTCAACCAATCCTGCTGCCTCAGCCTTCTGAGTAGCTGGGACTTAAGGCATATGCCACTATGCTCAGCTAAAATTTTAAATTTTTTAGAGATGGGGTCTTGCTATATTGCCCAGTCTGGTCTCAAACTACTGGTCTCTAGTTATCCTCTCACCTCTGCCTCCTCAGTAGTTGAGATTACAGGTATCAGCCACCATGCCCATCTCTCCAGCATTATTTTAATTAGTGTTTGCAGACATATTGTTTTCCATATTTTTATTATAAACATATCTACATAATTCTTTTTGCAGCAAATTTTTATAGACAGTATATAATTGAAGCTTCTTCTTAAGTCAATTAGACTCTATCTTTCAATTAGTATTTATATTTAGACCATTTATAGTTATTGTAATTTTTGATATGTTTTACGTACTCCCAACATTTTAGTATTTGTTTTTTGGTTTGATACATTTTGCTTCTTTTTTATTTTTTTTTTCTTTTCCAATCTTTTTAATGTTATTTATTTATTTATTTAGTATTCTATTCTAGCTGGTATTCTAAGTTCCCTTGCTCTGCTGTTCATTTTATGTTTTTAAGGTTACTGTAGTGCAAAGATAGGGAAAGAAAAAAGCAACAGGAATTTGCCTCATTTTCTTTTAAACATAGTTCCTTTAGTCCAAGAGAAGAGTCCACTCCCCCTTAGAGTTTTAGGTAATTACTTGCTGTCATTGCTATCGTGGTGTTGCCTAGGTGTTAAGGTAGAAGAGAAAGGGAAGAAAAACATAACATGAGATTTTCTTTACTTCCTCTGACTCATAAAGAAACTCCTTCCTGCTGCTTTGATCAGAAATAGAGAGGTTCTCTTCCAATTCTTTTCCTCTTCAGCCAGTGTTAATTTTCAGATTTTCAGCTGCCATGGCAGATAAGGAGGGAGTAAACTCACTTTTGTTTCAAGGGACCTTAAAATTCTGATCTCCATCTCCCTTCCTGCTGCCACCATTTACTTTATAGAGTTTTCAAATTCCTGCTTCATGCAGGCTATCTGGGATTTATAGTTGCATTCAAGAAGAAAAACAGGATAGTGTAAGTGTATTCTACTTATTCAGAACCAGAATATTTGAAAGTATTTTTTGCTTGTTCTTTTAACAAGGTGTCTTTTTGATATAAAGAACTGCAAAAATGTCACAGTTCCTAAGGAAAAAAAAAAGAAAAATTTGGTGTGAAGGTATTATAATACTTCTATAAATTATACATTAATTTCCTGAGATTGAAAGTTGTCCAGGATTTTTTCTTTGAAGGTACAGATTAATGTAATAGCTAAGATCATGGTCTAATGATCATGAATAGCTGACACTCTCTGATTCTGTACTAAACTGCTCTGTGCCTTAATTTCTATATGTGTTAAATTGGATAATTATAGCACCTACAGTATAACATTGTTACTGTGTAAGGAATACTTTAGAACATACATGTGAAAGAACATACAGCAGTACTTAGAAAGTAGCAAGCCTTTATGAGGGATAGTAATTATTAGTGTACAGTTTGTACAGTGCATATTTCAATTCTGAGACTAAGTGGAGAATATGCTCAAATAAAGAGAAAACAATAATCTAAATTCAAAACTGTAGCTGTGATTATATTATAGAGTTAGCAATTCCCCATGGTCACAAACAAGAGTGTATTATAAAACTTAAAATACAAAATGGAACAAAGATTACTCAAGCAAATTGGCAAGGAAAAAACAACCCCATTATAGAATGGGCCAAAGACACGAACAGAAGCTTTACAAAAGAAGATAGACAAATGACCAACAGACATGAAAAAATGTTCAATGTCACTATTATCAGTGACGTGCAAATTAAAACCACAATGAGATATCACTTTACCCCAGTTAGAATGGCTTTTATTAAAAAGCCCAAAAACAATACATACTGGCATGGATGCAGAGAGAAAGGAGCTCTTATATACTGTTGGTGGGACTGCAAATTTGTACAAACTCTATGGAAAACAGTATGGAGATTCCTCAGAGAAATGAAAGTAGACTTACCATTTGATCCAGCAATCCCACCACTGGGTTCTACCTAAAGGAAAAGAAGTCATTTTATCAAAAAGACACCTGCACTCATCTGTTCCTTGCAGCACAATTCACAATTGCAAAGATGTGGAATCAACCCAAGTGCCCATCAATTCAGGAGTGGATTAACAAAATGTGGTATATGTATACCATGGAATACTACTCGGCCACAAAGATGGATGAATTTAGGCCTTTTGCCACAATTTGGAAGGAACTGGAGACCATTATCCTAAGCGAAGTATCTAAAGAAAGGAAACATAAACACCACATGTTCTTGCTATTGAACTGGAACAAACCAATGAGCACACATGTGCACAGAGGAAAGTAAAAGTCAGCGGAAATCAAGCAGTGGGGAGGTGGAAGAGCGGAGGGGCAAAAACCTACATAACGGGTACAATGAACACTATCTGGGTGATGGGCACACTTATAACCCTGACTCAAACATCATAAAATCAATATATGTAACCAAAAACATTTGTACCCCTGTGATATTTTGAAATAATAAAAAAAGAACTAAGATATTTCAGTGGAAATTCCATTGTTTGTCCTAGTATAAAACTATTTCTGTTACTCTAATAAAAAGTTCTTACATTTGGAAGAAATCTAATACAGTTTTAAGCAAATTATGATAAATTGTGTAATTTAAAAGTATATTTTATGTTTATGAAATCTTTTATGAAATAATATTTTTCCTATTGCTTAGATTTAATTAAGTGATAAAAATTGCATCTGCTTGAAATAGTTTTTTCCATAAAAAATAATTACCATGAATTTCAATCACAATCAATACCATCACATACAGCCATTACACCTATGAATATAGTTGAAATATTCTTCTTTCTTTTCCTACATTAAAAAGATGAATATGTATTGAGAATCTATGCTAAGTTTTATGCTAAGCCCTCGTTGAACAATTAAATTATTAAATTTAAGTTGATAAAGCTGCCTCTCACTTTTCTATCAAAATATTACATGCACTGACTTTGTGTACCACCTTTCTTGCTGAATTGTTTTCTTCTTAGTAGTTATTTCTTAAAATTATTTCTATTTAATCTGTCTAGCATACTGTGTATTTTATAAATTGATTTTATTGTCTGTCTCTTTCACCAGAATTTAAGTTGCATTCATGAGTAAAAGGATTCCTGTTTTATTCACTATACTAACAGCAGCACCTTGATATGTGCCTGTCACATGTTAGGAGTTCAATGAATTTTTGGAATAAATGTTTTAATGCATAGATTTTGCTTCTCAATATGTATGATGAAAAATCAAGTGTATATGTATTAATCTAATAATAGTGAGAATTGTTGCATTCAGAATATAAAGAACAATACTTATGGGGAGACAGTATGATCTAGTATTTAGCAAGAGCTAGTCTGAGTTCACATCTTTGCTTTACTACCCATTGGTTGTAAGAACCTTAGGAGATGGGCACGGTGGCTCACGCCTGTAATCCTACCACTCTGGGAGGCTGAGGCAGGAGGATTGCTTGAGGTCACGTGTTTGAGACCAACTTGAGCAAGAACAAGACCCCATCTCTACTAAAAATAGAAAAATTAGCCAGCCATTGTGGCACCTGCATGTAGTCCCAGATAGTCGGGAGGCTGAGGCAGGAGGACTGCTTGAGGAATTTGAGGTTGCAATGAGCTATGACGATGCTACTGCACTCTATCTGGGGTAACAGAATAAGACTCTGTCTCAAAAAAACAAAAACAAAAACAAAAACCTTAGGAAAATTATTTCATCTCTCAGTTTCCTAACATGAATAAAAAGTATTGTTAAAAATGATCCTTGTTTTAATCATTAAATTTGCTAATGCCTTCATAGTTCTTTAAATATCCTGGCACACAGGAGACTGAACAATGGTCCACTATTATACACTATATCATTAGTTACTCAAAATCCTCTGCATAGAAAACAGAATAGGCACTATTTTGGGGTCTTTTTTCCCCCACAGGAAGAAAAAGATTCAAACAACAGAGTTTATAATTGACAAAACTGGAACTTTCCATCTAAATTTGTTCTCTAAATTTACAAACGTTAATTCTGCTACATTGTCCCATTTCCAAATATTTACTGCATTTCAGAGCAAGGCATAGCGATGTGCTAGGTACTCTGGGGAGTACAAAATAAGATCCTGGTACATTGGTTCATCATGTCATGTTTACAATGAAAAGCCAACAACAACAACAACAACCACTCAAGTGTCTAATAAAAAAAATTGTTGGTTAAATAATAAATCATGAGGATTAATAGACTAAAGCACATGCATTCTTATGAGAATTAGATGCATATAAAATATTAGTAATTGAACATGGGAATCTATTGATAAAGAATATTTCTAGGAAGTAGGATTGATGTGCTGGTGTGTGTGGTAGGTACAGTAATGCACTATCCAGATCCCTTTAGTTTATTACATTAAAAAGGTGAATATTTATTGACAATCTATTCTATGGGAAGTTCTATGCTAAGCCCTGATTACATAATTAAATTTTGTTTGAAAATGTTACTCAAAATTCAACTAACTCCTTGGAGGAAGGTCTCTCCCCTTGGTTTATGGGAATGCAGTCAGTCTACAGCTTTCAGCTGTCAGCCCCCCGGGGCTGCAGAGAACTGCAGAGAGCTTCCTGGCCCTTGGTCATACTCATCCCAGGGAAGCTCACAACCAGTGACTGAGGTGGAAAATCTGATGCAGGCCAAATCTGATGAGCCATTTGCAATCCTGAGCTCCCTGTGGCCTTTCCACTGAAGGCCAGCTTCTCTCTGTCCAATCCTCTTTTCTTCTCTTCACTTGTACTGGTGTTGACCCCAGGGAAACTTCTGAGTAAACACCCAGCGTTAGCCGCATGCAATCTCCTCTCAGAATCTGATTTCCAGAGAACCCAACCCATGATAGAGCGTGTGGAAGGAGACTTTGCCGACAGCTTAGCCCTTCACTCCTGGGCAGAAAACTGAGAGACTTTCCCTAGATAAATTGAACCAAGTGTTTGGTAAGAAGTAGTTCTCTTAGAAGTTGAATAATGTTTTCTGTATAGTCCCTTCCATCCTGGAATTTGGAGGCCCAGTCTTCTATTTTTAGGAAAGAGCTAAAAGAATATAAACTTTAAATAATTTATGTGCCTCATTAAAAAAATCAGTTACTAGGACAAACTAGGTTATCACAGTATTAGCACAACATTTAGATAAGCAAATGCCTAGCTACTAAAGTAGATATCCCAGGCAAAATCATATGTTCAGTTTCTAGACTTAGTGGGAAATACCATAGCAAAACCTCTGCTGAGTGAGGGACAGAGAGTATTTGCAAGAAAAGTTCAGCATATCATCACTAAGATGCCAGTCAGTATGGGCCAGTGTATCAGATTTCAAGATCTTGACCTTATACTGTGATGTATCTCTAAATGGGAGGTTAACATTGACCCTGGGGATTTCCTGTATCAGTAGATAGAAGCTCTAGATATAGAAATGTGGGAGATACCTTTTTATTGGAGGCAATTGAGACTTTGCTGCCTTCTTACAAAGCTCATAAATTTGCAATGGTGAAAACCACAGGATTTTCTTTTCTTCCTTTTTCTTTCCTAGAGGTTTATCAAAACCTCTAACTTTCCATTTACCCTATAAACCTCAGTTTATCTCACACTGCAATGCTATATTTGCTGTGGGAACCGACTAATAACAATTTCATGTGAGCAAATGTTTTCAGTGCACAGTGCTGCTTCCACTGTTTCTTGCTATGTAATTTTTTAGGTCAATACACTATGCCTTCTAGGGTAGAATGTCCCTTCACGTTTTTTCCCCCCAATCAAGAGAATTGCTCTTAACAAAATCTTCACCTGAAGCTATACTTACTGCTGTTGAAGGCCTAGTGAAGATAAAAACTTCTGCCAAAAACCCATTATCTCACCATCTATTCTTCATAAACATATTATTGCAGTAATTTTAGATTTACAAAAAAGTTGCAAAGATAGTGCTGAGAGTTCCCATGTGCTCCTCACCTAGGTTACCTTGTTGTCATAATTTTACATTACTGTGGTACATTTGTCAAAACTGAGACACCCACACTGGTGCATTACTATTAAATAAACTCCAGACTTTATTTGAATTTTACCACATTTTCCACTACAGTCAGCTTTTTCTTTCAGGATCGCATTGCATTTGGGAACCACATTGCATTTAGTTGTCATGTTTCCCCATTCTCCTGTGGTCTGTGACAGCTTGTCTGTCTTTCCTTTTTTTTTTTTTTTTTTTTTACATGATTTTGGCAGTTTTGAGAAGTTCTGGTCTGGTATTCTGTAGAAAGTCCTTCAATTTGGGGTTGTGATATGATTGTCCCCATCATTACCCTGGTGATGTTAACTGTTGTCCCTTGGTCAGGGCAGTCTTTATCAGTTCACTCCACGAAAAAGTCACTCTTTCTTCTTTTCTTTTTGAAATGAAGTCCCTGTGTACAGCTCACACCTAAGAAGTAAGGAAAATATACTTCATCCACAGGAGGGGGGAATACCTATGTATATGTTACTTGCAATTCTTCTGTAAGGAAAATTTTCCTCCTCCTTCCCTCATTTCAAATATATTCAATCATTTATTTATGTTATTATGAAGGTATGTATATTTATTTTGTAATTTATGATATAATCTAATATTATATTGTTGATTGTGTTATATAAATTTTTCTAGCTTTGGCCAATGGGAACGCTTTCAGGTTAGCTGCTGTACCTTTTTGAAATGCCCCTATCTTTTTTTGTTTTTTGGAGCATGTACTTATTTACCGATACTACAAAATATTCTAATATTCTGAGGTCAGCTTGTGTTATCCCTGCTGCATTTTTTCCATGAATTAGCTATTGTTTCCCAAGGAGCCCTGGCTCTTTTTATAGAAGGATGGTATCTAGAAACCAAGATCTGAATGATCACTGTGTTTGTTTCTACTGGAGTGTCATTGCTCCTAGTCCTCTCAGCAGACAGCTAGGTAATATATACATGTATATTAGCCCATGTATACACAAAAATCTATAACTGTTTCTATATCTACCCACTGGTATAGATATACTAAGCTAATAATGCATTCATACTAATGCTCTGACTCTAGTTCAATACCACAGGGTACACTCTAGCCTTCTTTCTTGTTTATCTTTGACTTCCCTCTCTGACAGTGAGAAACCTAGTTCCCACAGTCCAATATCTATTTACTTATTTGTTCTACCCTAGTATACATATAGTTTCAGAATTCTTAACCTGCATCCCTATGATAAACAAAATTATGAAGTATAGTATTGATGTACATTTCCTTTTGTCTCTAGTCTTACAGTTTCCAGTGAAAACATTGCTTTCCAAAGTTACATAGGTTGGCTCCTTTTTTAATCAATCCTTTCAGCACGGTTATATATTATACTCACAATATAATTAAATTCATTTGCCATAGCCTACATTCCATCCTGAAATCCCCAACATTCTGGTTGATTTTTTAAAAACATTTACATACATTAAAGTTGACGTTTTGCAATGTACAGTTCTTTGGGTTTTGACAAAAGGACTGAATCATGATTCCACTACCACAGTACTGTACGGAGCAGTTCCTTTACCTTAGAAGTTCCCCTGAGTTTCCCCTCTTCCCTTCTCCACTCCTTCTCCCCCCACCTACAGGCAACCACCAATTTCCTCAACATCTTTTAAATGTTTAAGACCATCAGTATCTTTCTATGCATAATGGATGTGACAATTTCATTTTCTGAAACATAACCTCACAATTACTACATTTACAGAGCCATCTTAATACTGCATGCACATGTGCGTGCATATGTGCACATGTGTATGTGAGAACATGTGTGAATGTGTGTAGCGCAGCTCTAAAGAGCCTGTGAATAAGCCGTGTGAATTTAAAGCTAATCCCTCCACCCTTCTCTTTCTTGGCCTGAAGTTCCATGAGGGCAATTTAAACAGCATATAAGAGGAACAGTATTTGGGAAGCTGATTGAATATTATCAGTCTATGTCTGGCACAGATTGTTATTTCAGGCTAGAATCTCACAAGTGCTGTAGGTTGTGTATGAAATAAAATCTTTGTCTGTGTACTAAGTTTCCCATCACTCTTATAAGCTGAATTTGCTAAGGCTGGAGCCTTCAGGCTTCTATGTTTAAAAACTTCTACCTACTTGATGCCCAAACCTCTATAAGTTGCAGACACTCACCAAGGTAGACATGCTAGATGGCTTTTTGGCCAAACTTGAAGTCTAAAACTACCTTCTTAGATCGTCACACTTAAAAACTAACCACACAACTACAAAAACCAGCAAAAGATCACACCTTAACCCCCTGGGAATTATCTAGAACAAAACCCCACATGGTTTCCACTAGTGTCAGACAAAACATCAATACAAGTGCATTGTTTTGCTCCCTTGAATCTGCCTAGTGTCTGTTTATCAAGCCTACTGAAAACTGTAGCAGAAGTTTGTTCATTAGAAGAAATTTTACCAGCTGAAAGGATGACCTGCATTCTCTTTGTTCCTGTTGATCATGATATAGTTTGTTCGAGGTGCACCAATAAATTATACAAATTTTAGAATCATTTAAGAAATAGTATTCAGAGTCAAACAAATGGAATCAAAGTATTATTGCATATTGATAAAGATAATATTTGAGAATATGACTTATGTCTGCTATGCAAGAAGGTTTGCTATTGCTGTACATCAAAAGTAGTTACAGGTAATCGCCAGACTTCCATCAACCTCCTCTACTGTTTTACCCTGCTAAACTTAGCACGGATGTATGCCTTTGGGGATAGCTAACACCCAAAGGGGAAAAAAAAATGAATAGGAGGAACTGTGCTTACCCTATTTGTTTTTCTTCTCGGACTTGCCTATTAAATGTCATTCCTCCTTTGGTGAGAGGTTAGGGAGCGGATAGAGAGAGGTCAATGTTTTAGTGAAAGTCTCTCCAAATATAACAGTAGTGGGATAAATATAATTACAGAAGAAAATGTAAATGTTATTTACAGATTATGGTAATTTAAAAGGGCAGAAGCACCTAAAAATATTACATTTAGAATTAGATAAGTGATATATGTCAAAGGAGAGAGGAAATCATTATTTCCTGCATTTGAACTTTGGTTGTATACATTGTCATTGAAGAAGCACATATATTTATTTATTGCGTATAGTGTTAACAACAGTTTTTCAGGAAGATATTTAGCGACAAATAATTGGGGGTTTAGAAAGAAGTCCTTGAAACATGTAATAGAGGAATTCAGCAGGGATGTTCATGAAGGAGGGCATTCTGAGGAGCAGAGAATGGAATTCTAGCTTGAGAGAGGAAGGGAAATTCAGTAGTCAGGTTAATTGAGGTAAAATGAGCACTCCTCACTGATATGTGAAACTTCGAAGTCAATGTTTTCTGAAAATGTGTCCCATCCAATGCTAATTCTACCAGTTAGTCTGAGGAAGCCTATTGTAAACTCAAATAATTGGAGAAACACTTCATCCATACACACTCATGGTGAAAGATAATACCTGTCTGCATATACAAAGTTATCAGAGGTTTCCTACACTGAGGCAATTTGTAATATTTGTTTTTGCCAGAATTTTCAAACTTGTTTTTTTTTATTTGGCCCATGGCATACTTCTAGACTATGTAATGAGCCTCGGAAAATGTTGTATTTCCTTACTATGTCTCATTCCGATCATTTGTCTTTTCCGTTTGCCAGCAGACTCTTGGACTGGAATGTCCTTAAATTTGCTTTTCTGTTAACATTATCCCAAAAGGCACACAGAATTTATCTTTCTTTTTTCCTTCTCTCCTGGAGAGTAGTGTTACATCATGTATTGTACTAATACTTAATCACAATAGTGCCAAAAACTGTGCTAAACACGTGCAAAGAAACAGCCCATGTTATTCTTAGGAATGTGCCAAATTTGGGTGAATTTCATGTACTTTATTCTGGCTCATGATTCCTGATATATGTGAAACCCCCAATATTGTTTTTTAACATTAAATTTCCAATAATTATTTCTTATTATAAGAATAATATGCAGTCATACAAAAATTCAGGCAATTTGCCATCGTACATTTTCTTGCTTATACTTTGAATTGTATTAAAGGGAAAAACTAAATGTTGTAATTATTTTTCCTTGAATTACATGTTGTTTCTCCATAGAGACACTTTACATTCATTCAGTTGTCTCTCTCAAGTGTAACCTCAGGTGGTTTTTTTGTTGTTGTTATTTATTTATTTGTTTGTTTGTTTTTTAGCTATCTTAATTTTGTTGTTTCACCCACACTTAGAATGTGAAATGGGTATCAATACTGACTTTTAACATGTTGGAAAAGCTTTAGTCTTTTTTCTAATGCCACTTAGATAATGTTGTATAGGCTAATGGTCACCGCCAATATGTGTTATCTCCTCTTCCATTAACAGAATTTTAGCAGGAAATATAACCATAATAGAATGACAACTTCATTTCCTAGCTTTTCTTGCATCATATGCACATGTGGTCATATGACTAAATTCAGGAAAAAGAGACAGTAGAGGAAGCTTCTTATACATTAACACCCAGAAGGCTTCCTTTGCTTTCTTCTTTCTCCCTTTCTCTAAACTAATGCCTACAGCTTAGAACCATTTTGAATTATGAGGAATGCCATCCCTGGGGGCCATGGAAGTTGCCTAGATCCTTGACAGGACCCATATGGAGTATAACAGTGCAATGCACCACTTTCTCAGACTGTGACATGCAAAATAGAGGAAAATACACTTGCATGGTGCATAAGCCACTTATTTATTTATTGGGTTTACTAGCAGCCAAACCTAATAATATACATATGGATGGGGATTTATTAGGAAAGTGGAGAAGAGGATAGCCTCATTGGGCTTATAGCTATACTTCAGGAGAAAGCAAATTTCTTAGGAGAGTTCAATTGTGCATGCTGTACCATGTCATTGCTTTGCCTATTAATGATTTAGGATTATTATATAAATATCAATAATTTTCAAAAAATAAATAAGATTCAAGCAAGTGTCATAGAAAAACCATGGGCTACAATGTTTAACACCATAGACTATGAGATTTAAAATCTAGTTTTGCTGCTTACTATTGGGTTGTTATAGCTTCTCTGAACTTCAGCTCCTTTTACATATAATGAAACTAAAAGAGAAACTTGGAGGAGTAAATAAAATGATGTGTTTAAAGCATATAAAAAGTGCCTGCACATGATATGCCCTTAATACTTGTTAGTTATCTTTACATTCTCTCTAATGCATAAAAGATTTTGTGGTAAATACTGAAATTTGGATCAAACCAACAACAACAACATGAAATTATAGTTTTAGTTTTCAAGAAGTCCATAATCCATTCAGGGGGAGAAAGACTGTAATTTGTCACCACCTTTTATAAAAATCATCCAACACTCTTAACTCAGTCTTCCATCATCCCAAGGTTCTTTTGCCTTATGGAGCTTGCTCCCTAATCACCACCATGATAACTTACAGAGTTGCCCTAAGTGTAGAAACATATTTCCCTTAATGGTAGGTCAAATCAGGTTGTTTTTTCTAAACAATCTGTTATGGAAGGGTAATGGATAACCTACTAGAGATAAATGGTAAGTTGCAATTTTAGTTGTAGCATTCCATATGGCTGCTCTCTGCAGCTCATTACCCATCCTTACTTGTGGTTCTCAAATCACATCAAAATCACCGGTGGCACATGTTGCAAAGTGAGATGCCAATCTTATCAAATCTGAATTTCCTGGAGGTAAGGCATTTCTATTATAATACGATGTCAGAAAATTTTCTTATCTAGCCAAGTTAGGGAACCAGTGTGTTGCTTGGTGACTAGGTTTTGTCCTGCCTCAGTGAGGCAACAAAGGCCACTTTTCCTGACATCTTGATATTCTGCCAATTAGGACCAGTATTCTTAGATACTTTTTCCTTTGTATGACCTACCCCGCTAGTCTCTTTTCCTATTTCAGAAGTGGTACCTTCCTATGATGTTTAACTCTGCAAGATCCCCTCTTGAAAGTAAGACCTTTTTCCTACTGCACAGATATAATCTACCAATTTAATCATAACAGAATATTAATCTAAGAATATGATAATATCATAAATGTACACTAATATACATATATGTATATTATATAGGTAGGAAAGAATAATTTTCTATATTTTATAGTGCAGTAGTTCTTATACTTTATCATACATCAGAATCACTTGGATGGTTTATTAATACTCAGTTTGCTCCCCGCACCACCAAATTTCTAATTTAGGGGGTTGGAGTGGAATCTAAAAATTTGCATTTCCAACAAGTACTGAGATGATGATGATGCTGTGTGTTCAAGTGCTACACTTCAACAATCACTGACAGATAAAATTGATAAACACATGATTGTATGTTATAAATGCATGTAAGTTGTGCAAACATGGGAGAGATTATAGTTTCGCTGGTGATCAAGGGGCATTTCCCAGATAAAGGGAATTTGCAGGGAAATTTTTGACTGACTTTGAGGAGAGACAAGTGGTGGAGACATTCCAAGTAGAGTGAACAGCATGAGTGGAAGTCATCTGTATTTAAGGTATGTATCAGGGGATTTCGGATGAAGTATTATGTTTACAAAAGGAAAATATATGATGCAGAGTATTAATGTAAACATAGAACACAAAAAACTTGGTGGACTTTGGTCATGTTAATAAAAATCCCAGTTATATCCATTTATAGCTGTCTGATCTTGGGCAAATTGCTTAGTTTTTATGAATCTCAATATCTTCCTTAGTAAAATGGATTTGTTTCTGATGGCTGTTGGGAAGATTAAATGAAAAAATGCATATATAGCACTTGACACAATGCCTAGCCAATGTACTCAATAAATGATAGCTATATTTATTACTATTTTTTACTACCCTGATAACATAGTTTCTCACCCCTGGCGTCTACTTGTGTGGTCAAGGTCCAATTGTAAACCAGACAGTCTGGTATTTAATGTTTCATATTATTGTTGTCCACTAGCCAGCCTGTATGTCACTATGAGTTAATGCTTATTTTCCTTTTAAAAATGCTCAATTCACAAGTGTTTTTCATTGCCTACATTTCATGATCAAATATTTAAAAAATATTTTAAGGTAAGAATATATAGTAGTTTAATGCAAAGGAAGGTCTCCTCAAATAGATCATTTAATGTATTAATTTGGTTAATATATACCTTGATAAAGAAAAAAAAGGATACATTATTTTAGTTGTGGCAGTTACTTAGCAAATGAAGAAAATATATTACTTTCATTATCTCTGAAGTACCAAGTGTACCCATAGAAGTCATCAAGTATCTGAAGAAGGGCTTTCCTTTAAAGGAAAAAATTCTCTGTATTATGATTTGAATGTATTCAGCTTGGCTAATTTTGTATATTTTTTGAAGTAAGTCAAATTATTGAAATTAATGTGATTTTTCTGATTCTCTTTTAGCCTGCCTCGTGCAGGATGTTCATTTCTTTGGGTGAAAATAAGCTCAATATATAAAAAAATTCCCTTTAGAAAATTATTAATCTAATTTTCCTAGAGACTTAATTAGAATTTATATTTTGGACAATGTAGCAGAACATTTAACATGACTACTACAAAACCGCTGTTGTTATGGACATAAACAGTGTTGTGCCAGCTCGTACTGACTTAAGATTGTTAAATTTGTAGATGTTTTGAGAGCAAGCTGTGAAAATAGTCATTATATAAAAGATTTTAAATTACATTAGTTTACACTTAAGTAAATTATAATAGAAACACATACAAATACTCAAAACTCACCAATTCCTAATTATTTTACTATATTTTTACTATTATATTTGTGTTTGAAATTATTCATGTCTATTGTAAATGTATGGTGGACTCTACAACTTTTCTCAACTCAGCATTCAGTGATGTCGTGTTTTACTGGTCAGATTACCCACAGAAGACTGCATCCATCTTTTTCTTAGGGGATATAACTGCCAGTGTTTCAAAAGATTAATGGAGGAAGAAATTTAGAAGCCTCCATATTCAGTAGAAAAACTTAATCCTCTTGTTTTCAGTTTAATTTTCCAACTTCTGAAGCCTGGGGAAATTTTGTTTTACGATTTCTAAAGACTGAACTGCTGGTTTTATATCATGCTAGAAGACTAGCAGTCAATAGCTATGCAGAGTTGGTGAGGAAATACTGGTCTAATTACTTTATAAACAGACTTTTAACCACCCCACATGTTTTTTGGTTCCCCCTTTACCATCACTTCCAAGGGACTTGGTTCCACCAATTTCTGAGCCTTTCGGAGACTTGATATAAATTGCCTCTTGGCTTTCATCACTGCTACATAGGGAATCACCTTCCTCTGATTTGATTAACGAGTTATTGAGTTATTATTTATCCATCCACTTTCTAGCTGGACTTAGTTAAATTTTATTGTTCCTTTCTCCTTTTCTCTATCTTTTGTTGGTTTATGCCTTTAAAAATCAATTTATTACCACTTTAGTTAGAATTTTCTGAATCATGGGGCTTAATACATATTTTCAAACTGAAAACATAAAGTAGATAAAGACAAATTGGAAAAATTTTGAAGTCTCTAGAATCTGTAGCCCTAAAGAAACTTTGAGGAAGGTTTCTGTGGAAAGCTTTTTAAATGCATCATTGGTTTTAGCTTTGCTCTACATTGCCAAGACCCAGGGAAAGTGAAAGCCTGAGGCAAACTGCCTTTTTCACTGTGAGCAAAGTGCCATATCTGGAGAAAGAAGTAATCAGTTGATCGCTGGCAAGGAGTAGAAACCCACATAGAAACAGAAAATGACAATAATGATCATTACCATTGTTTGAGCTATTTATTTGTCCCAGTAACTGTTCTGAGGATTTTACACACATTATCTCATACAATTCTTATATCCGTGAGATAGCCACATTTATCTTCATTCTATTGATGAGAAAATTGTGAGTGGAAAGAAGTGAGTTAATTGACCTGGCACTTCCTAACTGCCATTTGGAAAGCAAAGAGTTTAATATTTTAGTCTAGTTGATTCCAAATATGTGTTTTTAACCATTGAATTATAGAGAATGGTAAAACATTAATCAAAATTTTTTAGTTTTCACCACTTCTCAGATTGATTTAAGTGCTAAAGAAAAATGTATTGTTCAAAAACTCATTCTTCCATTAAAGGAATGGCTTAAAAATTGTGCTCAATTCATTATGATCTGAAACATTATGTGTGTATTTGAATTGCCATCATTATTATCATTCTTGATAATTTCTATCTTGGAAAATTATTAGACATAGGCAAAGATAGAGAAAACGAGTCTTGTTTCTACTTAACTAGGAGAAGTATCATCTGTATGAGGGCATGCACACATTGTTATAATTTAGGTTATTGAACATAGTATAAGTTGGGCTCCCTATAGTCTCAGTTTTTTTTTTTTTCCTTACTGGAAAATAAAGCCAGGATTTGATGGCTGTCAGAGTACACCAGAGTCAGAACTGGTATTTCTCTTTTCCATATAGAAATGTAGGAATGACAGCATTTTGTTTAATATTGGTCTTCAAACTAAAGCTGACTGTCAATACTAGTTGAACTTATTCTGCTAAAACCTTTACCTTAATGATCACTGGGTAAATATTAGATTATATTTTACCAGATGATTTGTACTGCAATTCTGCATTGGTTAGCAATGTCAATTTTTCACAACACTCTAGACTCACCAGCCTACCACAGATAATGCAAATTCTGGTATTTAACATTGATGGTTAACCATTACTATCCATAGACCTGAAGGGGCAAGAAGAAATGGTTACCAAACCCCTGAAACAATAGTTATATGAGGACAGGAGAAATGTCCTTTAGCAGAAAGGAAGAGAGAAGAAAAAATACCTGGCCTCACTCTCCTCTGGCCATCCAGTCTCGTTTTGCACAAAAATGAGAATTGGTTATATTATATGCTGGTACTCATCATTGACCATTTTGACTATCAGAGTTTTATTTTGGCAGAAACAATATAACTGATTCAAGCAGAAAATTACTTTGCATTATAGATCCATATCTATTTCACCTTAGAAGAATCCAAGGTGTCCTCAACCTTGGATTAACCCTGGTCAGTTGATAACCAGGAAATGTTTATTGAAGACAGCGTGCATGAGAAGATACCCATAGACCAGTGATGGGCCCGATGATCAACAGCACAGTTTCTTAACCTCAGTATTATTGACATTTCTGGCTGGAAAATTCTTTGTTGTGAAGAGCTATACAGTGCACATTTTAAGATGCTTAGCAAAATCTTTGGCTTCTACCCAGTAGCCATTAGCAACCTTCTTCTCCCAAGGTATGACAAACAAAAATATCTCTAGATATTACCAAATGTCCCATGAGTGGCAAAATTGCCTGAGCTGAGAACCACTGTTCTTATCTTTGGCTCGTGTATGTGGTTTTCCTGCTATAACACTATGGTTTTTGCTTTTTTTAAATATTTTTTTGGCAAGGTAATAAATTTACTCTGGTTTAAGAAACAAGTGGCTGAAATTGTTATTTTTTTTTTCTGTAGCACACTCACAGGGAGAAAATGTTATCTTATGTTGGCTGGGAAGAAAAAATGTAGCACACTTTAATTCAATGTCTACATGACAGCCAGAATGTTATTTTAAAAATATATATTGTATATTATTAGTATCAAAGACTTTTCCTAGTGTTTGAAATTTTTAAAATGTCATTCATTAACATGGTTACATAACTGTGTAATTTGGCTCCTGCTTCCCTATTCATATTCAGTTCACTCTACTCCTCTACTTGTTCAACTATAAGAATGTACTTTCAGTTTCTCTGATGCACTAACCTCTTTCACCTATTGGAAAATTTGCATAAGCCTTTCCCTCCAGGATGAATGAATCCTCCTCAACTCTTGTATCTTCCCTTCAGCCAGTAATTACCACTAGCTAATTGTTACTGAACTAAGAATCTTTAAGATAATCAAGGTCTTTAAGATATCAACTTAATTACTCTTTCCTCAGAGAAATTTCAACATAAAGTAGGTATTATTATTTTTACTATTATTATTTGGATAGGATCATTTTTCCTTCCTTTGGCATTTAAATAATTTTTAACAATATTCTTTGCTATATTTAAACTTTATATGCCCATCTCCCCCACTAGTTAGACATTATATGAGTAAAGACTATATTTATTTAGAGAACTAGCGAAGTTTCACTGCCTAGCCCTGTGTTAAACGTATTAGAGAAATATATGGAGGCCGATAATTTGTCCTCACAGTCTCTTCTTCTCCCCTCATATTTCGTATCACCAAATTTATGACTCTTCTCCTTATAGCTCAAGAGATATGTGAAAATATTTTGGCATGTCTGAATTGTTGAATGCGAAGAAAAAATTAGAATGTTATTTGTATAAGTCAGAGTCTACATACGTAATAATTTCTCTGTAAAAGTTCTCAGGTCATGATACATGCTGGCAATAGATAAAATATTAAGAAAATTTCGATGTGAAATAGTGCCTAGAGAATAGTAATTGGTTATCCTAACCTAGAACCATCTGTTATTTTAGAAGGTTCAGAGTACACAGAGGAGGATTAGAACGACTCCTACTAAGATAGAAATGTCAAGGCCACCATTGTATAGAGTAGGTCTAGAGCTCGTGCTGATAATCTAGATTTGAGTCTACCCTTTCCCATGTCATGACTATACAAACGTTGGTATGTAAAATATTTTGGCAAGCATTTCAAAATATAGCATCATCATGAGCACTCATGTCTCATAATTTGTCTCTTTTGCCTAGAAAGAGACAGAGAGCCCAGAATGGTACTGGTACTTCTTTTGCTATGGGTGGGGTGGGAGGTTTTGTTTGTTTGTCTGTTTGTTTAACATTAAGTAATCTAGCAGAGATTCTTCCATCTTTCTTCTGTCCTAAGTGTCCATCAACACGGGTAGAAAGACACAAAGCCTAATTATTTGCTATAGATTGTGTTCCCACAAGACTCACATGTTAAAATTCTAATTGCCAATGGATAGTATTAGGAGGTGAGGCATTTGGAAAGTAAGGGGGGTCATGAGGATCGAGTCCTCATAATGGGATTAGTGCCTTATAAAAAAACCCTGGAGAACTTCCTTTTCTTTTTAGCCATGTGATGACATAGCAAAAAGAAGACCATCTATGAAGCAGGAAGCAAGCCCTTACCAGACACCAAATCTGCTGGCACCGTGATCATGGACTTCCCAGCCTCCAGAACTGGGAGGAATAACGTTTATAAGCTACCCAGTCTACAGTATTTTTGTTAGAGAATCCTGAATGGACCAAGACATCATTGTTCTTGGTTTGCTCCTAAATTCCCTTGAATGAAACTGTTAACTGCAGAAGAATATAAAGGTACGTTTGACATCTTATATTCAAATGTAAGACACTGACACATAGGCAAACAGGAAATATTTGTTGAATGAAAAAAAAAGGAAGGAAGAAAGGCAAAAAAGAAAAGTGAATCAGGTGAGAGAAATAATGACTAAATATGTTTTCTTGAATATAGGCAAGACAACCTCTTAATGAATATTTTTTAGTTGGTCATACACTGAGACTTCTCATGTTCTCGTTTATTTATTTATTTATTTATTTATATTATGAAACCTTCATATCAGACTAAGGCTTTGCATATTCTAAAAGAGTGTTAGACTTGGTATAAATGCATGAGATAGATATGAAATCTGGAAAATAAAAAAAGATGTATATACATTTGGTTTTCATAGATTGAAAATAAAAGTTATCATTCCTTTAAATTTGCATGATATCGTTAAATTAAGGTAATTTCAATGGGAGATGAATATTACGAACTCATCCACATCCTCCCCACTGTGAAATGTTGAGTTATTAAAGCCAGACCTATTTGTTTGGACTTGAGTGAGGAGAGAAAAATGGAGATCCTTATTGGGTTTTCAGTTGACTGCTTATACCTTTATTCATTTTAGCCTTAATTTCTCTGGCTCCTGTTTCTCTCTGTTGCTTTCTTGAAGAATCATTGAGATCTAGCTGCATAATTTTAGCTCCAGTAGTCTTCCCTCCCTGTTCTTTCCCCAAATGTGAGGATCTGAAATATTGCCTCAATTTTCCTTCCCTAAGGGTTATTCTCTCCTTTTATATTTTCATATAAATTCCCTTACACATTCGTGAGTGATTTTAATTGGAGGTTTAGAAGAGAGCTTCTTTTCTTGTTGTGGTTGCAGAGAATGGAAAGGGTGGTTGCTTGCTCTGTAGCAGCTGTGAGAAGGGAGTAAGAACACAAAGAGCACATTATCTCAACTTTGCTTACAGGAATGGTTTTAGAATCCGCTGCATGAAGAGAAAGCATTTGTTTTCCAAAATTATTTATTACAGGAATCAATCAGCTCACCAGTGCACTGTTACTATGGGCCATCTGCTGGAGACAGAAACAGTTTTGTCACACATAACCCTTATTTATATCTCATCCCTATCAGGGAATTTTAACTGTAGTTGTCTCTCAACAGGGGATTCTTAGGTCATTAGTAGGTTAGTTGTTGTCTAGAGAATATAAGAGGGAGGAAGAACATTCAAATAAAATTATTACCCCAAATATAGCCTCTTTTTTCTAAGCTAAATGGATTCGATTTAACTACAGATGTGACTTAACCAGTTAAATTCTTATATTTTAGCTATCAAGAGTCACTAAGGTACCAGATATTAGAATTCACAGAGCCTGAAGTTTCCAGCTCATTGCTTAACCTGCTGAGTCAAGTCAAACTGTTTCTTTATTATTCTATACACGAGAACAATGGTACACAATGATGCTGTACTAATGTATACTCTGTGTCTGCAGGTAGGCATTAAAAGTTGGTATAAAAAAATTATTATAGAAATCTGGCAAGCCAGAGTTTAAAATAACAATAATTCTTTTTCTTTTTTAAAAAATACCTATCACTGATGCACTTTGTTTACTCAATTAATTTCAAGAAAGTACTAAGGACTTTTCCTAAAACATTAACTCAAATATAGAATAAAGTATCTTTGTTTCTGGAGTAGCATAGTGAAAAGAGGCCAGTATTTTTTTTCTTTTTTTTTTTTTTAAATTCAAAACAAACAAATCAAATTAATTCTTTTTTTCTATTAAAGCTGATTTTTTTATTGTGGTAAAACAAATATAACATAAAATTCATATGATGAGTTCTTTTTTTAATATGGGAACTTCTTTTTTATTTAAGAATATTATGGGGGTACAAACATTTTGGTTACATGTTATGACTTTGAGAGGCCAGTATTGTCAAAAGATCTGATTTAATACTTTTGTTACTTTTGTTCTGTGACACTGAAGAATTCACTTAATCTTCTGAAATAAGTACAGAGATACTTGCACAATCTACCCAATAAATGTATTATAATGCTAGTGTATGTTATAAACTTTATCAAATGAAACACTGTTGTATTGTAATAAGTTGCAATACATTTATGTTGAAGTACTTTTGTTTGATGGCTATGATCTAAATTTTTCCTAATTTATGAGAATTTCTGGATGTATTGAGCAGAAAGATATAATAGTAATATTCATCATTAATAGTGTTTCTCATCAGAAACATTGATAAATATTGAATTATGTGCTAGTAAAAGAGCTTAAAAGATAGAGTACGTAATACATATGGTCTAAAAAAGGATAATATTTGTCCCACAAATAATAACAAAGTAACATTCTGAATTCTTGGTTTTGAATATATTGTCTAATATATATGTAGCATATTTAAATATTTTTACAACATAGTTTTATGCCAAGGAAATCAAAAGTCTTGTTTGTTTTTATATCACTTGGCAATGTTCAGCAGATTGTTAAACTCCATTGTGGAGAATTTGAAAATGACTTTATGCTGTGAAATTTTGAAGATGTTATTGTTGGCATATATAATGGATTTTAGTGGTTGAACAAACAGTTGAAATTTCAAATGTAGTCAAAGGGATTCCCTTTATGACCAAAATGCATGAACATAAACAGTTTTCTTTTAAATTTCTGCATAATTATTCTAAAATTTGGTAAAGTGGAGCAGGATGAGGAAAACAAATTATAATTTATAATAATCTAATGAGATTTAAAATATCTTTACAGAACCAACTGTAAAATGTACCATTATCTATTTCAGTTGTAACTGTAAAATGTTCCAGTATTTTTGTTATCTATTTCCTCGTTAAAAGGCATTTGTCTCACAATTGAATTATATTAACATCTTTTGTTTGTGAATGGAAAACATTTTTATGTCACCAAATGACCATGTTGCATATGCAATAACTATGAGATTGAGCAAAAATCACAAAATATAGTGTGGTGCATCACATGGAGCAACATTATTCTGAGCCACATTCCAATACATTTGTAATTGTTTGGTGTGGAATCATAATGCCATAACTGGGAGGGTAAGTGGGAGGCCTGAAGATCCATTCATCCATTTCAGAAATTTTTCTGCGAGCTCACCCCTGCCTAACTTCCGTGAAGGCAGATATCACGTCAGGCAACCATGTTATATTCTCTCTACCCACCTTAAGGTAGCCAGGCTTTTGACTACCATTCTAATTAATGAGTATATGCCATTCTTAAAATTAAAAAATATGTTTTTATGTGAGTACTAATCTCTTTATGGCTCAGCTTATCCCCTCCCAAACATTTGAAATAGTGTAAGGATTACATATAGAATTCTGTTTACCGTGAAACTTTTAAAATGTCTATTTTGTACCCTAACATTCTTTCCTGCAGATGCAGAATTTGTGATTGTACTTTGTGTTCAAATTTCTGCAATTCTGTTCCTACTTTTTTATTGTATCACACTGGGAAATATTATTGTGCTCTTCCTATGTGTACTTCACACAGTCTAATATATTGGTTGAATCCTGAAGGAATCAACAATGTAAACGGGAAAGAAGGCAAACTAACAGAAGTGTTGGGGAGTACAGGTACAGCTATCATTACAGTAACTTTCTTTAATGATTATAAAAAGCTTTTGTAGTATTAATGATTAAAAAATCTTATACTTTGTCATCTACATATTCACAGGTCTTTCTTTTAACTTCCTCTTAAAAAGAACCCTAGCAGTTCTATGGCTAACTAGTAGTTTCTTGACTTTCTTTTAAATCTCTTCATGCCTAATATAAGATCTATCTCTTAGTTTGCTACATCTCTTTTGCTCTCTTTCTCTCTCTCTCTCTCTCTCTCAGATTTCTCATCCATTCCTAATTCCAATTTTCACATATATGTTGGTATGTGATAATTCTCCCACCCTTATCAGCAGCCCCAAGTTTGTCTTATATTTTCCTGATGAAAATATAGATAATGAATTTAAATGTCTAAATAAAACTCATATTTTCATTCCTTTTGACTGAAGCTGTACCCCTCTTTTTCCCATTCCCATCATTTCTTCTCTCATCCTCAGGTCAAATGTATAAGTTTGCACTTGCTGTGTCTCCTATTTACCCTTCCCATATAATTCCCAACACTACAGCACCAAAACTGCTCTCAATATAACCAATGGAAACATTTCCTGGTATACAGTAGGTATTAAACATTGTCTATTGTATGATTGAGCATTTGACTTATTTACATAATAAAACACCACAGACCAAGTACTTTGTTGTGCTATCAAATATTGTTCATTCTAACTATCTAATTATATTTTTGCATCCATTAACTACCCCCACTTTATCCTACCCCCCAACCCTTCCCAGACTCTGGTTACTGTCATTCTACTCTGTCTCCATGAAATCAATTTTTTTTTTAATATTTAGCTCCCACATATTTCATCACAGTTTCTATTTGCATTTTTCGAATAATTAACAATGCTGTGCACATTTTCACATACCCATTGGCCATCTGTAGGGTCCCCCAGTTTTCCCCACTTTTCTTCTGTATCGTGAGCTGAAATCACAAAGTGTCTTGCCTGCTCTGTCACCTGGCAGCTGCAGATTATTCCCAACAAGCTTGAACGCAAACCAGGGCATTGACATTCCCAAGAATTGATAAAAGCTAGGTTGTTGCTGGAAACACTGAAAGAAACTGGCCCCCTCCCTGAGACAAATTCCTTAAAAGCTCAAATAAACTCCATACATTGATGCCCTGGCTGCGGGCCCACCTAGGTAGAACACACCTTTGCTCTCTCTGTCCACTGCAAGGACATGCTGCAGCACTTTGTAAGTAAGTTTCCCTAATAAATACCTTGGGCAGTGGTGTTTAGGGCTTCTTTCTTTGGAATCCCAACTGGCCCCAACTCATGTCAGTTTGGGGCACTCCCCTGTGGGAACTCCCCTGTGCTGCTTTGGCAGTGATTCGTGCCATCGGTTTGGTGGGAAGAAACACCATTTGTGTCTTCAGTGGAGAAAGTACTTCTTAAATATCAGTCACTTCTTTGGCTTTTGTGATGTCAGTTTCTTTTTTTTTTTTTTTAAATTCTGTATACTTCTCTCTTTATTATTCTTCTGTATTTTGCTCATGGATTTTACTCCTCCTGCCCTTAAAGAAAATGTTCCTTCTGATTCTTCTGTGACCCTTCTGTTCTTCTCCACTCACATCTCAGAGAGCTTACTCACACGCATGGCATTAGCTAAGATTGTCTCAGAAGATTTACATATTGACCATAAATATCTGAATTTTTTGTGGCCTTAAATCTTATCTAACCTCCTGATAGACATGTCTGCTTGAAAAGTAATTCAAACTCTGGAGTTAGACTGCTTTTGTTTAAATCCTCATCTGCCACCTATGAGTTCTTGGACCTTAAAATATCTATATTAGTTTACTCAGGCTGCCATAACAAAATACCACTGACTGAGTGGCCCAAACCACAGAAATGTATTTTCTTACAGTTCTGGAGACTAGATGTCCCAGATTAAGGTGTTGGCAGGGTTGGTTTCATTCTGAGGTCTTTCTCCTTGGCTTGCAAATGGCTGCTTTCCTGCTGTGTCCTCAAGGCCTGTATGTTGTCTGTGTCCTAATCTCCTTTTCTTATAAGCACAATAGTCATATTGAATTAGGGCCTACCCATATGACCTCACTTTACCTTGATTACCTCTTTAAAGACCCCGACCTCTAAATATAGTCACATTCTGACATACAGGGTTTGGACTTCAACATAGGAATTTTAGAGGGACACAATTTAATTCATAACAATGTCCTTGGTTCTTTTATCTGTAAAGTAGAGATAATAGAATGATACCCAAAATAGTTGCTCTAAGATTGAGATAATACATATAGAGCCTGAAGAGTGATTAATAAATACTAGATATTATTACTGAAGGGTTAATTCCTACCCTCATAATATTTCACCTCGACTAAAACAACTGATTATTAACTCCTAGCCACTATTCCTTTTACCTTCATATTTATCCTCTACATTGCATACGTGACTATTTCATTCATCTAAAAGTTTTCAATGTCCTGTTCATTTATAATAATATCCAGATGCCTTAGCAAGTTGCCTAAAGCTCTCTCTAAACCAGGGACTACACTTTTACAATTTAATCTTCCACCAACCAGTACCTGATTAACATTTTATTTTGTATTGTACATTTACTGTTTATAGTTACTTGTAAAATATGCTATTTAATGTCTCTGCATTTTTGTGATAAACAATCCCTCTGTTTGAAGCACTAGGACCACCTTCCTTCACTTGTTTAGCTATTACTCATCCCTTAAGTACCAATTTGGTAAACAAGTCCTTCAGGAAATCTTTTCTAAACTCTTAAATTGGGCTATATGTCTGAAGTCCCATTCCATCTGTGCCACACCAATACAATATCATTTGCCAGATTTTACTATAATTGTCTATATATGTGCCAAATATTTCCATTAGAGTGAAAACTCCTTTCCATAGCAGAACTATATCTAATTTGTTGAATGGTAATCACATTGGTTTCCAAATGCTATTGTACAGACTGGCATATCTGCACAATAGAGTTCATCAATTCATGCAAAGTAAGTACTGTATGATTCCATACTACATAATATTCTGGAAAGGGCAAAACAATGGAAACAGTAAAAAGATCAGCGGTTGCCATGGATTAAGGGAGAGGGAGGGATGAATCAGTGAAGCCCAGAGAATTTTTAGGGCACTGAAACTATTCTGTATGAAACTATTATGATGGGTACATGTCATGAAGCATTTGTTAAAACTCATAGAATGTAAACACCAATAGTGAACCCTAGTGTGTACTATGGATTTCGGTAATGTGTCATTATAGGTGCATCAATTGCAGTAAGTGCTGCTAGTTGGAGAGGCCACGAGTGTGGGGGTCAGGGGGTTTGTGGGAATTTTCTTTACTTTCTATCCTAAAAAATGAAGTCTATTTTAAAGGAAAAAAATGTATCATCTAAACTACCTATTTTTTATAACATCATTGATCATTAAAATAATGTTTAAATTTTTATAATCTGAGGTGATTGAACAATCTCATTTTACTTTATATTTTATTTAATTATTATAAAGATTAATAAGTAGACTTATCTTTTGCATTTCTTCATTTCTTAATTGCCTACATGTTTCTTTTGTCCTTTTCTTGTCTAATGACCTATAAAGACTTTACATGTAATGATAGATCCCTTTGTTATATGCAATATTTGTCCTATTTTTTATCTTTTCCATGTGCTCATGGTATCTTTTGCCACAAGAAGTTTTAATATGTAGTCTAGTCTATTTTTTTGTTTCACATCAAGATTATACAAAGAATCTCTTGTATCTTCTTTAAATGTCTTTGTGGTTTGAATCTGTGTGGAATTTTATGTATATTTTTATCAGTTATGTACTTCATTTTATGTTTTTTATAAATGAATATGTCATTTATTTATTGAATCAAATTTCATATTACTTTAAAACACCTTGTCAAATTGTGTATAAAGTGACCTTTTTGTATTCTCAAAAAAAGAGACATATTGAATATTTTTCATACCTAAAGTATACTTCTTATTGAGTTTCCATTACATGGTGCTTTTATTTTTGTTTTTGTTTTACTGCCAGAATGCTTGCAGGATATTCAACATTAAAAATTTTAATATAAAATAGACAAATGTTTACTATTTTTAAATGTTTTTAATTGACAAAAATGATATATGTTTATGATATATAACATATATAACATATGTATACATTGTGGAATGGCTAAATAAAGCAAATGAACATATGCATTACTTCACATACTTATTTAAGTTAATATTTTGTACAAGCTTGTAATAATTTAAATATTGTCACTGTCATAATAATTATGAGCACAAACATGTATTAAACACTTAATATGTCAAAAACTTGGCTAAGTCATTTATAAACATCATATAATTCCATCTAAGTACAATCTGATGCTTATATATGAGAGAACAGAAGCTCTGAAGATTTAAATTACTTGCCTAAAGCCACAGCTACAATAAAGACAAGTTAGGACTTGACATAAGTCTCTCTAGCTCAAAATCCCATTATTTTAGCAATTATATAATATTAAGCTAATTGATCTGCGATTCAGGGTTTTTTTTTTTAAGTCAATGATTTAATTTTCATTATTTCTTTTTATTTTTCAAAAAATTTTATTTTTAATTTTTATAGATATATAATAGTTATACAGATTTATTGGGTACAGGTGATATTTTGATACAGGTATACAGTGTGTAATGATCAAATCAGGGTAGTTGTAGTATCCATCATTCTCAAGCATTTGTCATTTCTTTGTGTTAAAAACATTCCAATTCCACTCAGTTATTTTAAAATATACAATGAATTGTTGTTAACTATAGTCACCCTACTGTGCGACCGACTGCTAGATCTAGTAGTCATTATGTCTTTTAATATGCTCTTTGGTTTAATTTATTCCCTTATTTAGAAGCATCCTTCATTTACATATTGTATTTCATTTTGTTTTTTCCTCTCTCTTTGACTTTTACTTCTTTTTTTGCTTCCCTTAACATTATGGGATTTTTTTTTAACTTGTATTTTTTCTTGATGTAATGATTTTGTTTTTTAGGCTAGACTTATCAGAAATGAAATCCGAACTCCTTACATGATATTAATTTATAATATGACATATATTTGAAAAAATGTTAATATTTAGACATTATATTATGATTGATTTTTCAATCACAGATTACAAATCAGTTGATACATTATAGCTGTAACATAGGTTAATGCAGTAGGAAATGATATTCACAGATGGGTTACATGCATTTAATAATTATACAATTAAAATATCTAATATATCTAGAAAAGGAAAAGGACAGAATTCAATAGCAGAGAAATGATTTTTTTAAAAAACATACTTAAGTGATGAATTAAAAATCACATATCTTTAATTTTGAAAATCACAGAACTAAAATTGAAAGGGCATTGCATTTGGGCCAGATTTTAAATCCAAATCCTGATTGTGTGACTTGATAGAGTATCCTAACATTTCTGAATGTTTTTTCTTATCTATAAAATGGGAAAATTAATATCTTACCCATTATGTTTTAAAAATGAAATAATGCTTATGAGAAATTTTAAGCTATAAATATATAAACATATACCACAATATAGTATAGCTACTATTATTTTGATATGTAAAATTATCATCTTTGGTTGTCAGTGTTTGGAACTGTAATTCTTTGCCTAGCTATTTCAATTTGCCATTGTTGCAAGAGACCAAGAATATGCTATGTCATATCTCTACAGTAGGAGCTATGACCAGTATTTTGCCTTTGAAACATGTACAAGCCAATAATAGATGTCTCTCTGAAAGCTTAGGATTAATGAATGTCATTCCAGATATGCAGATGCTCAAGGGCATGTTTCTGAATAGATACTGTACTGCCTTAAAGATAAATAAGAAGAAATGTGAATGTAGGAGCTGGGATTTTATCCAATGAGGTCTGCCATTTCAGCAGCATGGGGTGTACAGTGAGCTCAATGCGGTGGCAGTTAACAGTAGCAACTCATGAATGTAGACAGATTTATGCAGGTGACCTTCGTGACTCAATGTGCTTGGGAGCTTTGTGATTTCCACAGGGGTTACTAACAGGACATTCCATTGACAACCACAAAGAGTGTTCTACCTTCCTGGCATTTTTAGAGCACATCTTTATGCATCAGAAAACCCCAGACTTGCACAGGGCTGTTTTCTGAAAAGACACACTACTGGATGTATTTTGCAGAGGATAAAGTTCATTTACATACTGGTCAATTGGCTAGCCACTATCTCAGAGTCTTTTTTCAGCATTTTTGCTACTTCACTGTCATTATGCACACCCAAACCCATATTTCTGTGTTAAAAATGATTAAATCCATGCTGGCCTCAAAGTGGGTAGGGTCTCATGTGTGATACCTGTTTGTAGTGGGTTTTAAAATAAAATTTGAGCTGAGGATCAAAAGGCATTGAGTTGCTGCAAATAATGGCAAAGCATATCCAGATAGTGTCATTTTCCTTATGGAAAGTGTTGCTATTCAAGATCACTGAAGTGCACAGGCATGCTGCATCTAGACTTCAACAAGGCATTTATTAAACCCAGTGTTAATTCTATTTTGGAAAATGTGGAATAATTCCAGTGTTTAAAAGCAAGCTAATAATTGAACGGATTTCACTTGCAAAGCAGGTTTTCAAAGATGTGCACCAGGATTCACCCTGTTTTTTCCTCACTCCTATTGGCTTATTTTATGATGCACTGCATTGAGTAAATGCTCTGTTTAAATGCTTGCAGCATTTAAAATATTCACAAGATTTTTTGAAGGTGTGTGTTTAAATCTTAAGAGTGCCTTTAATCCTTTAAATTATCTTTAAAGACATGGAATGTGTTTGCCTCTATTGATCTTTCATATTTATGAATTCTTTTGAAAAGTTTTTAAAAATTTTAAAAATGTATTTATTTTTCTTTGATCTTAACTCTTTTTACTTGGTATAACATTCTCATTGCTCTTAACGTATGATAAAATATGCTTTTGCAAGCTTTTTACATAACTCACTTTATTGATCTGATATATTAATTCATCTTCATCTAAAATTAACTTCTATTCTGATATGGCTGTTTTAAGCCTTAAGAGAAACTGAGCTAATGTTTTTACCCTCCAAAATAAGAAATATATTTGACTCAATGTTTTTAATAATTTCCATAGATATTTATGTATATTGAAAAATACTTTCTATAAACTTATAACAATTAAAGGCATTTATTTTCTTATGTAATGTATTTGAGATAGCCATGTAGTAGAAAAATCTAGGATGGATCTCAAGATTTACTGCCTCCTGGTGAACATGCCATATATAATCTCCAAGATTTTTGAATATGATGAATTTCACTCCCATGATTAAGATATGTTACAGATTAAAAGGGATTTTTGCAGATATAATTAAGGTCCCAAATTAGTTGACCTTATTATAAAGCAATTATTTAGGTGGGCCTGTGCTAGTCACACAAGTTATTTAAAAGAACAGTTTTCTACAGACTAGTAGCAGGAGGTAATCAGTGATGTGCTGCAGGTGGCTTGGGAGAAAACAATCATTCATGTTGTGAATTGCCTACGATGGCCACATGGTAAAGAAGCGGAGGCAGCATTAGGAGCTGGGAGCTGATTCCAGCCAACAGCTAGAAGGAGAATGGGGACCTCATTCCTGGAGTAGCAAAGAAAGAAATTCTACCAACAACCTGTGAACTTGGAAGAGAGTCCTGAGCCAAGATGAGAACTGCAACTCCAGCAAACATCTTGATTTCGGTCCACTGAGACCCTGAACAAAGAATCCAGTCATACTGTACCCTAATTTATGACCTACAGAGCTTTTGAGGTAATAAATTTCTGTTGATTTATCCATTCCGTTTGTGTTACTTTGTCACACAGTAATAGAAAACTTATACGATCACTCAGCAAATTTGTCATTTGAAGTTTGAGACCAGAATTGAGAGTCAAAGAAAAGACTTCCAAAGGTTCTCCTGAAGGAAATATCAAGGAATGTAGAAGTTTCAGGTTCAGTGGAGATCATTCAATATAACTTAGCTTATAAAGCTGATGGGTAGAGTAAATGCTTTTCCCTAAATCATTTGTAGGCATAACCAGGACTAGAATCAAGGTCCCGTGAATCCAAACCAATGCTCTTTCCACAGTAAAGAGCCAATGTATTTAATCATGATTGGAAAAGAAAAAGTGATGCTAGTGGGAATTTTGGTTATATTATTTTTAATAGTTAATATATCTCTAAAACATCTTGTAGCTGCCTTTATTCCTTCCTTCCTTTCTTCCTTTGTGTTATCCAAGATCTAATCAAGGTTCATACATTGTATTTGACTGTAATATCTCTGTATCATTTTTAAATTCAGAACAGGACCTTTTTTTTTTCTTTCTATTTCATTGACATTATGAAGACTTTAGGCCAGTTGTCTTATATCTCACATTCTGGATGTGATTGTTCATATTTCCTTTAAGTTTTCCTCTGTTGTCTGAAGTTTTTATAAATATAACAAAGCTAGGTCTATAGGTTTTATTAGATTCAGATATGCATTTGTCAAAAACACTTTATGTGGTTGTGTGAACTCCACAGAACATCACCTCAAGAGAGATACACTGTGAAGACATTCTCATATTGAAGATGTGAAGTTTGAACTCTTGATTAAGGTGGTAAATGCCACTCTCCCACCCCTCCCCCCCATTGTAAAGGTATATTCTTTTGTTTCTAATTAGTGAGTAATATTCAGATTGCTACTCTGGTGCCATGTGACTATCCTATTACTCAAGGTAATAGGATACCTATTACCTGACTCGGGGGGATGGGGGGAACATGGGCAATATATATAACCTGAACTTTTGTACCCCCATAATAAGCTGAAATAAAAAAAATGGTAGACTGAAGAACTAACATATCAATAAAATAATTACTTTCCATATAAATCATAAGACAGATATTGACAAGGTGGATTAAAAAACACACAAACATGACTCAATCATATGCTGTTTGTGAAAAGCTCACTTTAAATTCAATGAATTTGGTAGAAGTAAAAAATGGAAAAAGATAAACCAAGCAAATATTACATAATTAAAAAAACACAGGACAGGCTGTGTTTTTATATGGTAAAGTAGACTTTGGAACAGAGAAAATTACTGGAACAATGAGGAATATTATAAAATGATGAAACAATCTAACAGGAAGACATAAGGATCTTAAAAGGTTATTGAATAACAGAGTCTTTAAGTACATGAAGCAAAACTATGTAGAATGGAAAGGAAAAATAGGAAAATTCATAAATGTAGTTAATTTCAACACTCAGCAACTGATAGAGCTACTAGTAAGAAAGTCAGCAAAGATATAGAAAACTGGACAACAACATGATCACCTGGATGATATGTATAATTACCCCACAACAACAGAATACAGGAAAATCACTGAACATGTGGGAATTAAGTGATACATTTAAAAATATTCCATGTACCAAAGAGCAAGTATCAGAGGAAATTAAAAATTATATATACTTTTAAATAGCAAAGAAGAAATCACAAGTTAAATTCAAATGTATATTTTTTTTCCTGAAAGAGAATAAAAACACAATCTATCAAGATTTGTGGGATGTAGCTGAAATAAGATGTAGAAGAAAAATTTTTACTTTAGTTGCTTATACTAAAAAAGGAAACATCTCAAATCAATCACCTAAGCAGCCATTTTAAGAAATTTGAAAAAGAAGAGCAAATTAAATTCAAAGTAAGCAGAAGAAAAGATATAGTAATGTATACAAATCAATAACATAAAAAAGATTCAAAATAATACAAATGTGTGAAACAAAAATGTTTTCTTAAGACAAAATTAATAAATGTCTAGCTGATAAAAACAAATAATAGATAAAATAAAACAAGCAGTATCACAAATGAAATTAGAGATCACACTGGAGAATCAACCTGAATTAAAGGGATAATAAAGGACTATTATAAAAATGTTATGCCAACTGAGATGAAATGGACAAGTTGCTTAAAACTGTGTCCCCAAATTCCAGGATGTGGAGCAGTACCAGTACCTGGCTTGTTAGGGACCAGGCCACAGAGCTCTGCCACCCCTACCCTCACCTCTGTGGAAAAATTGTCTTCCATGAAACTTAGGAATGGGCCCCCTACCCCCAGTGCGCACAGCAGGAGGTGAGGGGCAGTGGGCCGGAGCTTGATCTGTATCTACAGCCTCTCCCCATCCCTGGCATCCCCACCTGAGCTTCACCTCCCCCTCACCCAGTCCTGGGAAAAACTATCTTCCCTGAAACAGGTCTCTGGTCTGAAAAAGGTTGGGGACTACTGGCTTAAAAAGACATCAATTGCCAAAATCAATGCAATAATTAACATAAACATGAGTAGTGATATATTTTCAAGACATTTAATTAAAATTAAAAACTTCCCGTAAATTAAATGCCAGATATAATTTTACTAGTAAACTCCAACACTTAAAAAGAAATAATAGTATTATACAAACCCTTTAAAAAATAGAGGAGTAAGGAACACACCCAAACTTTTTTTATAATATCCAAACCAGAAAACCATATAAATGGCAACTATGACAACAGTAACTACAGACCAATCTTCCTTATAAAGATAGATGCAAATGCCTTTAATGAAAATTTGAAAAATGAAATTCACTCACATATTAAAGGACAGTACCATAGTCAAGTGGTGTTATCTCAGTGATACAATGTTGGTTTAAACATTTAAATTCAAATGTAATGACAAATGGAAAGATAAATATTAATACCATATGATCATCTCGATAAATGAAGATATGCACCATGCACATTGGTATAAAAGAAATGCATATACAAATTTAGAATAAAAGTGAACATCTCAATGTGATAAATGGCATCTATGAAAAATCTATCTCTAACATTATAGATAAGGCATATACAATAAGATAGTCTCCCTAAAATCTACAAAAAACCCAAAGAAATCTTGTCTGATCACTTTCATTTGGCATCTTATTGGGGGTCCTAGCTAGAGCAATTTTAAAAAATGCAAAAGAAATAAAAGCCTTAATAAGAAAGTAATAAGGATACGTGTCTTTATTTGCAGACAACATAATAATCTACAGAGAAAATCCTCAGGAATCTACAATTATATTATTAGAACTAAGAATTTCATTCAAGATACAAAAAATACAAATTATAAAAAGTAAACTGTACTTTCATATATAATAGCAGTAGCATTTACATTAGCATTCAAAACTTGAAACACTTATACTTTTTAAACAAATTGTACAATACCTATAAACTAAAAGCTACAAAATAATGCAGGAGGAAATGAAAGAAAATATAAATACATGGAGAGATATGTCATATTTAAGAGATGGAAGAATCAATATTTTAAAATATCAATTCTTATAAAATTGATGTATGAATTCAATATAATTCTAACTGTAATCAAACCCAAGTACTTGATTTTCCTGTAGAAACTGAAATGTTGGGTTGAAAATTTAAAAAGAAAATGCAACGGATCTAAAATAACCAAAACAATTTTGAAACAGTAAATGTAAGTTAGAGAATTCACACTATCTGATTTCAAGAATTACTGTAAAGCTACAGTAATCAAGGATTTTCAAACATTCTGGTCTAAGGACTCCTTTGCACTTTTAAAAAGTATTGAGAACCCCAGCGAGCTTACTTTTTGCTGAATATATATTGATACTTACCAAATTATAAATTAAAACTCAAAAATTTAAAAATTGTATATGTCTATTTTTAAAAATAAAAGTAACAGATCCACTACAGGTTAAAATTTTTGTTTTTAAAAAACTATATTTTACCAAACAAAATATAATGAAAAAAGTAGCATTGCTTTACATTATTTGAAAAACTCTTTAATGTCTGGCTTAATAGAAAAACCATATCTGTTCTGTCTTCAATCTATTGAAATATGTTGTTTTGACTGAATTATATGAAAAACATCAAGCCTCATACAGCTATTTAGTTGGCAGAAAAGTTGTTATTTTAAGGTATTTTAAGCCTTTTCATATGATGAAAGATATTATTTGTGATATTTCATCAAATCTAGAAAAGTGCACATTTCTGAAAGATTAGTTACAATGTATACTCTAAAGCCATATCAAAGGACTTTTTATACTCTGTTAAAATCTAAACATGGATTCACATTTTTATTTTGAATTGATCTTTCATCCGTGCATATTTTGTAGCATCATGCTGTAATATCATACCTTTTTTTTTTTATAACATTGCCTTGTCCCAGTTTTGCTTGAGGCCCTGATTTAGCAGTGGGCCAAGTCCCCTTGCTCAGCTGTTTAAGTCCACACCTCAACCATATTCCTTATTGGGCTCTCACACTGTAAGTCAGTCACTATGCACTTGCCCAAGTCATCTGGGGGCTAGATACCAGACAACTAGAAAGAGCTCCTGTGCCATAAAGTCTAAGAAATTATACAAAGTAGCCAAACCAACGAACGCCTGAGAAACGTAGCTAATCCCAAAGCATTTACTATACATAAATTGCCGCCTACAACTCCAGTTTGCTGTTACCCTTTCCCTGGGTCCTGTGTGGTCTTGCCTGGCAGCCTTCTTGCATTTGGAGCTGTAAGTAACAAAGAGTTTTACCTTTTGTCTATTCAAGTGTCTTTGTGTTGTGTTCTGTCATCAAAAGAATCTTTAAATCTTGTAAAATACATGCACTGTTCATTTGGTAAATATAGTTAGTTGAGTTATGTAAATTTTCCAAATGTTAACCAATTTCATTTTACATTAAAAATTATATTTATTGATATCACTATTTCATCAGAGAGTTTTCTTATTGAGACACTGTCAAACTCATGATGGTAGCAACAAGTTTTTTAACATTCTAATTTTCATTTGAAAGCTTGAAATTTATTGTTGCCCACAAATATTGTCAGTTGTTTTATTGAAGTAACGGGCTTATTCACTCATTTTGGAGAAAATGCTACCAAATACCCAGATCTAAATAACCATAGTTTGTCTGTAGGCTATCTGTTAGCTTTGCAAGTAAAAGTAATGTTCCATGAAAAAAGTGACAAGGTCAGCTGTGAACTTCAACTATCACATGAGTACTTTTCTTTCAGACAATCGTCATATCTTTGTACGAAGCAGAATTGATTTATGTGTACTTCCCATTTCATCACATAGAATATATTTTATGTGTGTATGTGTGTGTGTATGTATGTTTATTATAAGGTTGAGCTTTTTTTTTCTGGGAGTATATGATGGTGACAATGCAATAAATATTAATAGAGTTTCATGCTATTCCCTCAATTTGAGCTGAGCTAAGGCATGACTAGTTATAGTCACCAGTGCTTCTGCATCATCAACATTCCATGTCAACATGGAGAAAGGCAAATAATTTTTAATATTAGTATAAAGACATAATGGGCTTCACAGATTTTCTGGGGGAGCACTAATAAAGCCCCTATACTTTTAAAATCACTGATGTTTTGAAAAGCATTTATGTAGACAAACATAGTAGTGGAGCAGAACACAGAATACAGATATAGACTATACATATACTTTCAATATATTTTTAACAAAGGTGCCAAAGTGATTTAATTAAAAAAGTGAAATTCTTCCCAACACATGACAGTTGATTAACTAGATATCTGTATTTTTTCAAAAAATACTTTCCCCTTATCTCACACAATTCACAAAATAGAACTTAAAATGGATTATAAACCTAAAAGTAAGAACACATAGAAGAAAATCTTTGCAAATTTAGGGTAGGCAAAACTTTCCTTATCAGGATACCAAAGCTCAAGCCCCAAAATAAAAGTAATTATAAATTGGATTTTACTAAAATTCAAAATTTCTGCACTTCAAAAAACACCACTAGGAACACAAATAAATAGACATGCTACAGAGGGAGAAAATATCCCCCATACATATGTATGTAAAAGCTTTTTTCAGAATTTATAAAGAAATATTAAAACTCAATAATAAGACAAATCACCCAGTTAAAACGGGTGAAAGACTTAGACACTTCACAAAAGAAGATTAAGATGACCAAAAACACATAAAAAGATGCACAAAACCATTAGTTACCGTAGGAAGTACAAATTAAAATCCAATGCCTCATCGTGTGAACCCATAAGGATAGGTTAACATTAAAAGACTGGCAATATTCATTTTTTTTCACTCCATATCATGTCTGTATGTTTCATTCATGTTTGGTTTAAATGCACTAGGTTTGTTCTTTTTAATTGTAATAAGCATTCCACTCTGTGGGGCATACAGTTATTTTTAACAGATTACAAAATCAAAAATCAAAATATTCAACAAGGATATTTTTGTATGTGATATAATATTGAGTGAAAAATTAATAAACAAACTAAATTTATAAGAAGTTTGAGAACAGACAAAATCAATCTTTGGTAATGCAAATAAAAAAAATTAGTCAACGTGGGAAGTACAAATTAAAATCCAGTGCCTCATGGTGTGAACCTGAGGATGGGTTACTGACCGGCAAAGGAAATGAGGGAGCCTTTGGCATGATGAAAAGGTTTCCTCATCTTAATGGCTGGTGGTTACATGAGTATGCATATTTACAAAAAGTCATCAAGCTGTACGCTTATGATTTGTGAATTTTTATGTATGTCTGTTACACTTCATTACAGAAGTAAAAACAATAACAGCAACAATATAACTAAAAAAATTATGAAATTAGCTCTCCTCACCTCAGTTATTTTTCATGAATTTTTTTTTTTTTATTTTTAAAATTTCCTTAGGACCAATTTTTAGGGTAAATGTTATAATTATGTTTCTAGTTCCCTACACATTTTCTTGTTTTGCTTGTTTATTTTTTTAAGTTTCTTCTAGTTTAAACTTTCACTAATAATGCCTAAGTACCAGTTTTATATACTCTTGCCAACACTGGGCACAAATATTAAATGGTTTTCTTTTAATCCAAAGGTCATATATTCTATTTTTTTCAATAAGTGGACTCAATTTTCAGTTCAGAGTTTATGTTCATTGTCATATATATTTTTGCAGTCATGCTGAAATTTCTACGAAGAAATATTTCTTTGGTGATGTTGGGAACAATCTTCAATTCACCCATATTCTGATATCCTTTAAAGCTCGTAAAGGTGACATCTATATAAATACTCTTTTTCAGTGTTAGGAGAGAGGCTAAGTGCTTTTTTGCAGCTTTCTCTTTTAGAGGAGAAAGAGCAATTGAGTGACTTTGATAGAGTTCTTGGGAGATGTGCTGATTGCCTCTGCATCCTCTAACCACATATTAAGGCATACTTATTATTCCTAGTTTCATGTTACAGATCTAAAGACCTATAATCCGTGAATGACAACTGAAAAACCTTTGGGAAATGGTGCTAAAGCCATGTATGTAACTATCACTCTCTCTGGAGACTAGGATTTGTGGTTCTTCAGTAGAGAATGGTTGCTGTTATAGTTTACTTTTATAAGCTTTATTATTTATTATGAAAGCCATTTTTCTCTATTCTTCACTGCATATGTTTGCCATGTCATGTAAAAAAAAGACTGTAGTAAAAAAAAATCAATAGAATTCATTACTGAGTTTTAATTAGCTTGTATTTATTCCCTGAGGGAAATAATAAAAAATTATTGACAAAGATTTAGATGCCATGAAGAAAACATCAGAGACTATTTGGAAATGATTATCACGCATCAGTAAAGATTTACCGACACATAAAGAGGTCAAAGAAATCTGTCTGTTCTATACACATATATAGGTTAAATATATACCTTAGAGAAATTTGAGGAGAGGTTCATTTTCTTTTTTCTTCTTATTTCTCCTTTTTTCTCTCTTTTTTCTTCTTGAATGATTAGAGGCTGATAAGAAAATAATTTCAGTGTTACTATCACTAAATGGATATAAGTATGTGTTAATAAGAAAGTTAACTGTAAATACACTGTAAATTAAAATTTTTTAATTTACAGTGCATTTTGATTCTTTGAAATGTAATTTAAAAAAATAGAAAGAGAAAACAGTACTTTTTCCTCCCTGCTCTCAAGAATTTAGACATAGTGTTCTCTCTGCCTGAGACATTCTTTGCCCAAATTTCCCCTGGTTACCCCTTGACCAGTCACAGGCTCTCATGATATCATGTGTTCCTGCATCGTTCTTCTTAGAACTACTTTCTGTCTTTCTCTTGCTTTATTGGGGATTTCAAAGATCTCACTCTTGAAATTATATTTTTCTCTTTTCTTTTTCCAAAATCTTCCAGTTGGGTTTTGTCAGTAGAAACTCTAGTGGAAATCTGGGGGATGGGAAAAGGGGATTTATTCTGTTTCTGCCAGTGAACACGTCTCCTGGAAGACTACCATTCCCACCAGGTGGCCCTACTCATGGGCTTTTAAAATTCCTGTTAGTCCATTAGTCCCTCCAACTCTAAGGGTAATAGCAATTTCCTGCTGCGGTTCATCTTTGGTTAACTCACTGTCCCATTTTTGCCTTTTCTGTGGTTTTCCACTGTTTGTGAACAATTCACCACATTAAATTTCCACAATTGCATTAGTTGGCATGGACCTTGCTTTGTTGACAGAAATCTGACTGATACTTATGTTGCACTTTCTTTATCTGTAACACCAGTCTCACTGTTACATACTTTTAAAAATTTGTCCTCCCAGTTAGACTAATTGCAGAAAAATAGAATTGTGCTGGTCTTTTTCATTTTTAAATTTCTAGTCCCTAGCATGGGTCTTGACTCATAGAAATCTGTCAATATTTTTTGAAGAAAGAAAGGACGAAAGAAATAATGAAAAAAAAAAGGATAAAGGAAGAAAGGAATTGCTAAATATTTTTATATTTATAAAATATAAGAGAATTTAAGTCTGTGTAATTAAGGACAAAATGCTTTCCCCTTAAACAATCACATAACTGAGATTAGATTTATCTTTAGAGTGACAGAGGGAAAGAATAATATTTCTTGTGTTTGATAAGCCAAAGGTTAGAAATGAAGAAGCAAAGTGGAAAATATAAGTGTCTCTCTGTATTAATCAAGTAATAGCAAAATTTCTTTTCTTGGACTGTGTAAAACATAATTAACCTGTTTTCAAAATTTTATCTTTATTTAGAAAAGAAGGTGTACAAGTTGTACAATTGGCAATTTGTATTTTTGCTGTCCAAAGAAGCTCAAAGCAAGGATGTCTTGGATTGCTCAGGGTCTGCTACAGTCTGCTACTCGAGTGCCTTTCCTGTGCTGCAGAGGTTGGAACAATGTTGGCTACATCTACATTTCCCAGATTTCCTTAATGAAGGTTTCAAAGGCCTTGTGCAAAATCTGAATGAGGAACTGAATTCAGGGGGAAGAGAGGTGGCAGACCTAGTACATCTTGCAGGTGCAGAGCGCCTGCAATCCAAGGTAGCAGGGTGACATCTGATCATCAGACCATGGTTAGTTGTTCTGATTAGCTGGTGTAACTCTGGAACCAGTACACGGATAAGCAGTGATCTGACTGTGGCAGAAATAACAGTTCCCTATCTCCATCTGCTCTTGGATAAGAACTGTTAAAAAAAACAAAACAAAACAAAAACAACAACAAAACTTCAGACAAATAGAACAGAGTTTACTTAAGCCACAAACAATGATTCATAATTTGGGCAGTACTCAGAACCAGAAAAGGTTCAGAGAGCTCCACTCAGCTGCAGGAGTAGTAAACTATAAAGGCGGAATATGAACGCAAAGTAGAGAAGTCAACTGATTGGCTACAGCTAGACCTTTGCCTTATTTGGGCATGGTCTGATTAGTTGGCTGCCTGTGATTGGCTGAAATCCAGCTATTTGTTATAAAACCTATACTCCTAGTTAGGTTTTGGTTTGTTTACATACCAACTTAGGTAGCAGTTTGTTACCTGGAAGCTCAAAGTACAGAGCTAGCCTCAGGCTAATGGCCTCCTGCTTATTTAATTTAACAGATCTAAAGGCTGACACTGGAACCTGCTGTTTTCCAACCCTATCAACATTTTTAAACATTAGATTCCCCGAGCTAAATCCATTTCTACTCAAAATAGCTACAGTGTTTTCTGTTATGCGGAGTTGAATCCTCTCTGTACAAGATCATTTTGCATTATTATGTCAATATCATAACAAAAGTAAAGTTTATGTATACATTTAATAGAAAGAGAATAATGAAGGCATATTTGAAAGGAAATCTAAACATACGATTCAAGTTGTAGGTTTTTTTGTTATTTTTTTGTTGTTGCTACTTTTTAGTCAAATCTGAGAGGTACTGGTGGAGAAGACATTAGATACAGATTTGAGAACTGGAGACTCACTGGGTTAGACATTAAGGCCACAATGTTAACAATAAACAGAATGGTCCCTGTTCTTGTCATATTATTTAAAGAGGAATACACGTACATAAACACACACATATGTATTCTTTAAGACTTAACATATATATGTGCATCATTTAGGTATATATGTTCAATCTTAGAGCATGTTAGATTTTTAGAATCTTGTAGAATCACACAAGTGGCATAAAATTGAAATTGAAAAGTTATGAGGGAAAGTTTAGTTTGCTGTAAGAATCTTTAACTACTTGAGGGTCAAAAAATATTACCTTCAGGAAAAGAAGTTAACTGGACTATGTGAGGTGAGGGACAGAGGGAAAGCAAGTCAGAGGTGACATGTGCAAAGTCTCTAAGTCAACAATTATATGGTGTGATTCAGGAGGTGAACTTGAACCATCACTGTTAGAGCACAGAAAACAAGAGAATCTGAGTGAAGCTGAGGCCAGAGATGAAGCTAAGTAAAGTTCAATGGAAGCAAGGCCATGTTGGCCTTGTTAATAATCCTGGGTCTTCTTCTAAGAGCAGTGGAGGACAGAAAAATTAAGAAAGGCATTTCCTTATTTCTGTGTTTCATAATAAGAAGGGGGGATAATAGCAATTTTAAGACCTGGTTCATATGATAAACAATTATTGGAAAGATATTACAGGGAGCATTTTTATTCTAAGCACACTTGGAACTAAATGAGAAACAGATTCTTCTTTCACTTTTTGTCTTTATTTGTTCTGCCTCTGCCTTAACCACCTTTTCTTTAAGTTTTTCTGTTGTTTTGTTTTAGCATACTTTCACTCATTGGCTTTTCCTGTTTCTAGATTAACCTCATTATCATTAATTATTGAATACTCACATTTGAATCAAACATTTATGTAATGTTTACAAGCCAGCTGTCCTATACTTTTCATTGTTTAAATTTTCTATATTTTAGTTTTGTTCTTGATTATATTTCTAATTTGTCTTATTACTGTGTTAGCCATAATTTAAAAATGAGGATGTTTTTATGGTTTGAAGATCATCTGTGGGGAAGGCTTTTAGCAATTAAAAAAATAGATCTAGAATTTAATAAGTGCTTAGATATTTTGGAACATAAATTATCATTGAAACTAGACATAATAATAATTTAATGTTTTAGATATTTTAACTTCTGACTGTGATTTTTATGTCAGATTCTCTGGTGTTTGTTATATACTCCTTGAGACCTTTTCAACAAACTTTAGATACATGTTAATCATTTTTTAGTCATGGTCAATGCAAAAAGATATCAGTGATATCAAAATCAGAATTAACGTCAATGAATTATAAATGAGGCTTTCTGTATTATTACTTCAAAAAACAATGTAGTCATTTCCATAGTGAGCTTGGTATACATTGTTTAATTTATTTCACAAAGCAAACTAATAAAGTAACTTCGAGGTTACATTTTTTTCTTGCTCCTATTTGAACATCTGCAACATCTAATGTTCAGGAGGTCATCAAAAATTTACCCAATTTAAATGAGAGTTCTGTTATTTTTTGAAACAATTCAGAATCAATGACAGTTGTAGGTTGAAGAAAAATGTGGAGAGAAAATGTTAATTTTACACAATAGATGCTAGTTAAAAAAATAAATATCCTATAGAATGGCTTACTGTTAAAAGAAATAATAAGAAATGATAGAAATATAAAAAGTCTGAGAGAAATAGAAAGGGTAAAATAATTGATACTGTCAAAAGGGTAAACTTTAGAAAATCAGCCTGTCGGGTAACCTGACAGCTGTGTGGCGCAAAAATCCAAATCTATCTTTCTACACAAAAGACTGTGATTTACAACTTTCCCTGAAGCTAAAGCTTGTTACCATAGAAATATCTCTAGTTTCTTCATAGGCTTAAGATTCCCTTAAGGACTTCAAACCTATTGTGTTCCTAGCTTAAGAAAAAATACAAGTAACCTTTTCATGCAATAAGTGAGTATCATTTTGACTTTTAAACAAAGTAATGAAAAATATCACATATAAACACACTATGCCTCCTATTATGGGACTTTTCATAAATTTTAATATTCAATTTAGATCTATTTTTAAATGCTTATAATTTTTGAAAACAAAGAATTTATAATGAAATTTAGGGCTCAATTTCAGAATAACTAAAATGAGAACAAGTAGAATTTCCTCATACTCTGTTTTCTGTTATGAGAAAGGTGTAAAGAATATTTGTTTAAGATAGATGATGTACATAATGGTATAGCAATAATATTTATTAATATTTAAATAATCATTTATCTATTAATATGAATGCATCAATAACAATATTAATACTTTGCTATTATAAATATAAATTTGCAATATACATAATATATTTAGAATATGGTAAAATGAAAACTTGTGCACTGAAACCGATTGCAAGCATAGATATGTTTTAAATATTGTTTCTCAACAATATGAATTTTGGAAGCATAAGGTAACTATTTCTTAGTGCTCACGTGAGTGAACAGAAATCATATCTGCTTGATAAAGTTATACCAGGTGAATTATTATTTTTTTCTTGTCTTGTCCAGTTCATATTGATACAAAAAAGTAATTTTGAAATTATCACTTTGTTTTACAACAACTTTTGCCAGTTAGGTTGATATTTGAAAACCAAAGATGCAGTGCTTTTTAGGTGTTGCTTTGCATAAAATGCAAGGTGATAGGTTGTGTTTCCTGGTAGACATATAATCTAGTTATTTGTGACTTTTCTATATTTTTATTGATTTACAAAGGACAATATAATTAGTGATTCTAATTTTTCACAGTTGCTACCCTTTTGCATTATCTAATTTTTTCAGCATTTTATTTTGGAACATTTTAACACTTAAAAATATTGTAAAAATGGTATAATGAACCACATATACTCTTCACTTATATCCCTTATTTTAAAATAACTTTCATCTCATTGTGTGTGGGTGTATGAGTGTCTGAAACATTTGAGAGTTAGTTGCAGACATCAGGATTTCTTACCCTCAGATAGTTTGGCATGTGTTTCCTAAAAAGAAAACACAATTAGAATATTTACATTATATTCTGGAAATTTAACATTTATACCATCCTATTATCTATTATAGACTCTATACTCAAATTTCCACATTTATCTCAATAATGTCCTTTATATCTGTGATACTGTGTGTATCTGTGATACAATAATCATACCTTTTATTAGTTAGTGTGTTTCATTTGTTCCTTTGATCTAAAATATTTCCCCAGGCTTTTTATTTCTGTTCTAAATATTTCATCAAACTGTCATTTTTGAAGAGGCCAGGATATTTGTTTTGCTAAATGTCCCTCAATTTGGATTTGTCTGATTATTTCTTTATAATTGAAATCAAGTTGAACATTTTGGCAGGAATGTATCATAAATGATTTGGTGTCTTCATCCATCACACCTGGGGACTCCTACTATAATTTTGTCCCATTATTGATGAGGTCAGGTCTGGTCCTAGTTAAGGAAGTGTCTCCCTCTATCTTTGCTCTTCTCGTTTCTTTCTAACAGAGTTGTCACTTCAAGTTTAATCTGGAATCTTGGTTGGTTACTCAAGCCCCATTGTCTAACCAGTTAGTTGCCCTCCCTTCTAGCTCCAAATTTTGAGACCCTGGTATATTCTAAATTCTAGTCTTTCACTTTTATAATCTTCCCAACTTGTTCAATTAAGATACCCAATTAACAAGTATATACTGAAGAATCTGAGGAATATGGTTTTTTTTGATGATATAATTTCCCCTCCAAACTAAAATATTTTTAAGAGTGAATGAAGGCACCATTAATCACCAGAGCAGATCCTAATACAAATTATTATGTCTGTTAGAGCGGCAATCCCCAGCCTTTTTGGCACCAGGGACTGGTTTCATGAAACACAATTTTTCCATGGACAGGGTGGAGGGGGTATTATTTCAGAATGATTCAAGTGCATTACATTTATTGTGTAGTCAAACCTCTCTGCTAATGATAATCTGTATTTGCAGCCTCTCCCCAGCACTAGCATAACCGCCTCAGCTCCACCTCAGATCATCAAGCATTAGATTCTCATAAGGAACACGTAACCTAGATCCCTCCGATGCGCAGTTTATAGTAGGGTTTGTGCTCCTATGAGAATTTAATGCTACTGCTGATCTGACAGGAGGTGGAGCTTATGGGGTGATGTGAGCATTGGGGAGTGGCTGTAAAACCAGATGAAGCTTTGCTCACTGCTAGCGCCCTCACCTCCTGCTGTGCATCCTGGTTCCTAACAGGCCACAGACCTGTACCAGTCCATGGTCCAGGGGTTGGGGATGTCATTGTTAGCGAATTTGAATACATTTTAGCCAAGATAAAAAAGAAGGGATTTTTTTTTTTTTTAAACAAATGGTCAAGTCTTGTAGAACCACTGAGTGGGCTAGAGAAGCAGCCCCTAAGTTTAGCTTCATTTTACAGTGATACAGGGAGACTCAGAGCTCCATGGCAGCATGAGTGAGCTGCTGCTTTTTCAGGACTGGAAAGCTGTCCCTGCGTCTGCGAAGTCACATTGCTCTATTAACAGTCCACACTAGCCTAGAGGATGGCGTGTGCCCTGCTTCTGGACATGTACAGAGCTACTAAGTGCTAGACCTGGATATTGCTAACACTGCTAAAAATTAAAAAGCCATGCAAACTTGCTTGCCAACAGAAAAAAACAGAAAGAAAATAACAACAGCAGCATAAACAGCAGACACATTATGCTTCCACCATCACAAATTCTGAAATAAAATGTACCCTCTAGCATTCCACTATGGGTTCATCATAAAGCTACTCTTAGGAACTTTGCTAGCATTGCACACTTGCACGGCTGCTGCTTCTCTTTCCTCTTTTCCAACTCCCAACAGCTTTCTGCTGGGAACACTTCCTTAATTAGACACTTGCACCTCAGGGCTGCTTCTGGAAAACCTTGTCTAAAACATACTCTTGCTAAACAGCATTATTTCCACAAACCCCCACATGCCATCTACCCACTTACCTGCAAGGATGCCCACATGTTCAGCTATTATTATTATCATTGTATCCATATACTCCTGCTGTTATTATGATTAATTATGTTTTTATCTAAAGCCAAATCCTTAAATCCTATCTTTTTTTTTGCATACTAAAGACATCATTTCAGCTTTTTCCTCTAGCTTCCCCATCCTCTCTCCCCTGTCATTATTAGATCATTCCCATCAGTATACAAATATGATGTTTCTTTTCCCAACCAAACAAAAGAAACATTTCAATTGACCCCATGTAGCCTTCTAGCTATTGCTGGAGCTCCTCACTCCTTCATTGTAAATCTCCTTAAGAGAGTTACTTTCTAACTAATCCTTCACCTCTACACACTGGAGTGCCCCAGAGCTCAGATCTTAGATGTTTTCTATGTACATTCCCAACTGGGTGATTTCATTAGCCTTTTAACTTTAATTATAATATGTATGCTGAGGACCCCAATTTGATTTTTTGGTTCAGACTACTTTCCTGTTCTCTCTCTCTCTATATATATATATGTATATATAAATATGAATATAAATATATTTATATATACACACACCATAATATATTGATATAGAAATATATTTTATAATATAATATATTATAGTAATATTACATTGATATTATGTGATTTTGTATATGGATATATAAAATTTCCTACATTAATCTTCCTACTTGATATTTTCACATGAAGTCTACTAGAAATCTAAAGTTAACATGACCCAAAATGAGTTCCTTTCCTTGTTTTACCTATCTTTCCCAAACATGTTCCTCTTACAGGTTTCTGCATCTTAGTAAAGACATGTCCATCTTTCTGTTTGTTTAATCAAAGATCTTGGAACAACTCTCACTTCCAGTATATCATTGTATGACTTTGAGTAATAGAGTGACAAATTATATTAGATCTACCTTCGAAATACATCCAAAATTTGTTCACAGCTTATCTACTCCGTTATTTCTCATTCAAGTCACCATCTCTTGCCTGGATGAGTGAGAAAGCCTTCCAGATGGTTTAACTGATTGCATCTTTAATACTCTAGAACTGACTCTCAACAAGCATACTTATTAATCCTTTTATAATAAATTGAAACCATGTCACTTCTTTGCTCAGAATATACCAATAGGTTTCCATCTTATTTAGAATAAAAGTTGAAAATTTGACAGTGAACTGTACGGTGGTACAAGTTCTCTGCTCATGGCTTGTTACCTCATTTGCTTCAAGTCTTTTGCTCTAATATTGTCTTCTCAATGAGGCTTTACCTGACTACCTTATTTAACATGGCAACTACTTCTCCATCCACGACTAATACAACCAGGAAAATTCCAGCTTTTTCCATCTTCCTCTCTTGTTTGACTCAGATTTGTAATGTAAGCCCCATGAATTTAATGGTTTTAGTCTATTTGGTTCACTGCTATATATATATACTGTGTCAATAACTATATGACATGTAGTCATAGTCAACAAATATTTGTTTTACAAATGTATTATTAAATTAATTTTTAGATCACATCCTCCTCTGCCAACAAAAAATTAATTATCTCAAAAAAGAGCACCTGTTACACTGCCCTCTGATCTATTATACTTTTAATTCCTTCTCATATTAATTTTTCTGCATCTATCCATCCTCTTCTGTTTTTACTTTATTCTCTGTTGAGCCTTAGCTCTATAACTCATCAATCTAATCTAAATTTTCCTAGGGCTTGGGATCAGATGGACTGTGAGTTAATTAAAAGGAAGATTATCCTAGATGGGCCTGGCTGAACAAGATGAGTTCTTTCAAAGAGACTCCAGGTATTCAATGAAAGAAGAGATTCAAGCATGAGAGAGTCTATCATTTCATGACAGAAAAAAGATCAAAATGTTGGCACAATTAAGCATGTTCAAACTTTATATCATTTTATAAATTTTACTTTTTTGGAGGCATGCTGGTACACTTTATTATATTTTTAGGTATATGCAAAAATGTGTGATACAAAGCCTTTAGAAATGCATTTGGTCCTCTATCCCCACCACACTTCTATAAACCAAAGGTATACAGAAGGTATAGTCAGCCTCATTCATTACAAGCACAATGATTCAGGATTCTTAAAGATTCTTTCTTTAGTATATACCTGAATAAAAACATTATGCTACTCCCAGGATAAACAGAAAACTTTTTGTATTAAACATTTTGGAAATTAGTTCCTGTTGATACGGTGATATACTAATTAGTTTTTCGGAAATAAACGTTGACAGTGGGAATTTAACTGCGAAAGGAGCTGGTACAAATCAGTTCTATAGATAGAACAAAATGTGAAAAAAAATAAACAAACCATAAATTCAAAGTGGACAATCCTTGAAATTAATTACTTTCATTTTTAAAGCTATGATCTCATCTTATGTTTTACTAATTTCACACTTTAATTGCTCTTTAGATTTTCCAGTAAAAATTATATGAATCAATGAAATCATGATTATGGTTTTTTTCTTCTAATTTTCCTATAAAGAAGGCAATTCACATTAATTCAAAGTAGTAATTAGTTTAGCTTTGCAGTAGAATTTGCCAGACAAAGATAAAAGGGTAGATTTTTATGCCATTTTGAGGCAAGAACTAGAGAATGTTTAAACGTTTTATAGTCAAATGTATTTACATATATATAAATGTATATTTCTATATATCAGAGACAATGCTATGTGTTAAATGCATTATTTTATTTTCCTCCTGTGCCCACATGAAAACCACATTTACCAGACATCTTCCACCAATTGAGTTATGTAAACAGTTCTAGTCAATATAATATGGTTAATAGTGATTTATATATTTTTTAATTCTATCTCTAAAACCTCCACACAATTTTCTGTGCTTCTTTTTTGCCCATGAGCTGGCCAGTTGCAAAGGATCCAGCTCAGGAGTTTGACTACCTAGTGGATGGTGGCAGGAAAAGATGAAAAAGCACAAACCTCTGAAATTATATTTTGGAGGAGAGCTATCCAGGAGAGTCATTCAATCACAAACATCATATTGGACTTTGTATTCGTTAAGAAATATTGTGTGCATGTATATATAAACTTTATAAGAGTCTATGGCATACATCTATGTATACATATATGTGTACATATGGCTGTATTTATATCTTCTCACACATATATGTATGTACTTTGTTTATGACAAGTCATTGGGATTTTAAGGTGGCATTAATTTTGATGACAAATATAGAAATTATTACTTTGAAATAGTGTGTTATCTCACAACAGCAAGAATATTGATATCAGATTCTGAGAAAATTGCAATCCATTTAATAGCAGAAAAAACATGGCCCAACTGTTGCTTGTAGTAATTTGGGAGATAGATTATAAGGATACTGATCTGTTAATGCTAGATAAGGAAAAATAGCAGAATCTTAAGAGTGTATGTTGGTTGTTACCAGCTACATTTGGCAAGAACTTAGCTTGGGAAAGAATTAGCCAGTTTATAAACAGAAATGAAAGGTCTCAGACATTTGAGTTCCATACGGTTGGAGAAACAAACGTTTTCTAGACTCTAAATATTAAAAAGGTAATTTTAGGAGGCCTTGTGAAACAATGCAAAGTAAACCATGTCAGCTGAATAAAGCACTAAAAGGAATCAAGAAAAAGATCAAGTTCAGGGTGTGTTCTTCTCAATTGTTGTTCCAAAATGCTCAAGGTAGTTGCTATTAACCTCAAAGAGAAGGAATAAAAAGAGATCAAGACTGGGAGACTGAGAAGGTCTAAGAAATAACCTTGGGTGTATGTACTAGAACATGACAGACACTAAAAGCAAATAGACCAGAAGCTAACAAAATTTGTCTGAATCATATTGGACAAAAAACTGTGTGCCTACATTAAGAAAATCTTTAAATGTTCAAGTTAAAAAATCCTTTAGGGCTGCAACTTTCCAAGAGCAGTAGCAGGCTTTCCATGGCCCTGAAGTGAGAATGCCCCCCAACACACACACGTACACACACACACACGTACACACACACACACACACACACACATCCCTTGGGCCTCTACACCCCAGCACTCTATCTCTTTTGTCTTGCTCTTTTAAATTGATTAAAAAGTAGTATAGACCTTTTTTCTGCCCTCTCATTCACCTCTCAATTTGACACTCTCTGATATTCTTCTTTACCTTTTTATTAAAAGTACTCACCAAGTTCTGTTACCAGGTACTGGTGATGCTGTTCTATAAGAAGTGGATGTTGAGGTCTTAATCATCTGCTATTCAGACACTGGAGAAACTTCAAAATTTCCTTTTGAACAATTTTTTGGGTAGGTAATTCTGTAATCTTTAAGTGTATCTCAAGGTACAGGTAGGATAGCTTTTTTTTTCCTCCAGCCATCTCAATTGTGAAAACAAAATTTTAACCATATTTAATAACATCCAAAGAATATGGATCCTCCCAAAGTCAGGAACCTGGAGCCTCAAAAACACAGGCTTCTGAAAAATATTCTACCTTGACTTGTTATCATTCTTTTCTCCTATAGATGTGGCTGGCCAAAGGTGTATTTAAAAAAGATAATTAAATAGAAGAGTATTTTCCAGTTCCATTTACCCAAAGCTATATATCTGCCTCAGTTTGGATTACCAAAATGCTTCGTAACTAGAGGATGTAATCTAGCTCTGAGGAGTTTTTATAATTGGAATCTAAATAAGAAGTAGCCATATTAAAAACCTTCTTGAATTTGTAAAAAACAAAATGAAGAAAATAAATTAAGAGATAACCTTGTAGAAAGCATTTAGAACACTGTATAGCAAAGGAACTAAATGAAGCAATAATAAGCTGACTGATTATCTCCATCCAATGAAAGTATAAGAAATTTTATTTTTTAATTTATATTGTTATTTTTTTTTTTTTTTATTTCAGCTGATCATGGGGGTACATAAGTTCAGGTCATATACATTGTCCCTGTCCCGCCCATCCCCCCGAGTCAGAGTCCCAAGCGCGTCCGCTCCCACTCTCCAGACAGTGCGCCTGGCACTCACCATGTATTCATACCTCGATCCCCTCCCCCCCCACCTCCCCGGGTCTGCACCCTCAAGCATGACCATTCCCCAGAGGGTGCGCAACGCACTCGTCATGTAGGCATACACCCATCCCCTCCCCCCACCCCCCCATCCCAGTCTGATATCCAATTGGTATCCTTCCCCGATGTACATTTAGGTGATGATCAGGGAAACCAGTTTATATTGTTATTTTTAAAAAAATATTTTTAAATTGGTTTAGAAAGGAGTTCATTTGAACACAGTCCTCAAGTGTTCATTTTGGTTTTTATTGTAAACTTATTTTGACTTTTTAGCATGGGAATTATTGAAAGCAAATTATATGAAACATGTTTTAGTCTTTCAAGCATTAGATGTAATTTAATGTAGTGTAAATTTTAATCAAAATCAGTAGAAGTGAAAAATAAAAATCAGATTGATGCATGAAGAAAGTGGGCATACAAATGGTAAAATCTTCATTGCAGGAACCAGAAAAGAGAATATGACATATAATCAAAGATGAGGAATGATCTGAGAAACCTAAACTTACTACTGATTCAATGTTCACTGCTTAGTTGTGAAAGTGACAAAGAAATTTGAATTGATTGGTACGTTGGTTGTGTGTGTTTATTCTTTTCTTTAAGATTATTATTCAAATTTGGTAAATCTAATAATATTGTCTAACAGTTTGTTTAACCAAAGAACAGAAAATTAAAAAAAATAAATAAAATTTAAGCACAGAGTACACAATGTAGGTTAAAGAAATTCAGAAAATAATTTTCAGGCAGTTTCTTTATAAATAACTATATTCTGCAATATTGGAGAAAAAAAAGAACAAAACAAATTACTCATTTTATTTTTCTCACTGAAGTTAGGCAAGGCTATCCTGAATTTGAAAGTCAATTGAAAGAGAAATAGACATGTTCTACTATATGTTTCAGTGTAGAAACTGAAGGATATTTTCATGTATGATGTGCCTAGTGCAGACAGTAAGTTATTGATGACTCCACCTTTCAGGTTTTCAGCAGATTTATAATTCTTAATACTCAAATATACAAAGATGTAATTATATTTATTTCTCTGTTAGAATTACTCACTTAGCTCTTGAACCTCAATTTCTACTCCATAGCAAAATAAAATTAAACTTGCCTATTAAAAGTAATTTGGTTACTTCCAAGTTAACTCAGTCTGTATGGGATAAATAATATTTTTAGTTTTCTTTCCCTAATTCTTCTCTTTTCCTTTGGTGGAATCTGTTCAGTAAAGCTCAAGTAACATCATTATAACTGGACAATGTCATCTGGTTCCATGTATTCTCATTTAGTCATTTTATGGCCAGTGTTATGGGGACACTGCCTACCTAGTTTTGTCTTTGTTCCCACTTCATTTACTACTGTTGTGACTCAATATTATACTTCTCGGCAAGGCAACGGGTGGTCCCTGTCTCTGGGAAAATGGCCATTTCTGCCTGTATCCCTGTCACCTGACAAGGCAGACCTCTATCCTGACAGTCCTTAGGGTGTGGCCTGCATTGATTGTCTGCACCTGTGAGTTCAGGGGCCTTCAGTGAGGGTCCTGTACTCAGTGTCTGTACCTATGAGGCAGCGGCCATCAGTGAGTCTCCTGTACCCAGTGTCTGCACTTGTGAGGCCAGTGGCCTTCATGGTGTGGACTGTACTGAGTGTCTACACCGGTGATGGGAGGGGCCTTCGGTAAGAGTCCTGTACTCAGTGTCTGCACCTGTGAGGGCAGGGGGCTTCAGTGAATGTCCTCAACTCAGTGTCTGCCCCTGGCAGTACTTGATGCTTCGTACCAACTAGGCAAACCCCATCCTTGGAGGGGCGGAGTAACGAGAGCAGCCACTTCCTAGGCTGAGATGCCCGGTGGCCCCAGGAAGTGCCCATCCCCTAGTCCGGTGGCTTATCTTCCCCTCTGGCAGGGCAGATCCTGCCCTTGGAGGAGGGGAGAAAGGAGAGAAGACATTTTCCTGGCTGGGTCTTGTGGCAGTCTCAGCCAACACCCCTCCCCCAGCCCAACAGGACAGACTCAGCCCTTGAAGGCAGGAAGAAAGGAGAAAATGTTGCTTTCCCTGTGTGACTGGCTTGAATCTGTGAGACCTTAGAACTAACCAAAGGGGACAGATTGTTGCCTTGGTACAAAATGAGTTGGTTTTGATCATCTGATAAGATCATAACACAAGGCCTTGCCCTTGGCACCCAGGCTATTGCCAGCTTTGAGGCTTGTGCTCTGGGGAGGAAAATCTTGATCAGAGTCCTTAGCAATTGCACCAATTGATGACCCCCATCAGGAGCTGCTTCGCAAGTGTGGTGAAAGAGCCCTGAATAACATATTAGCAGCTCTCCCCTAGCTGCAGATCAAGCCAACTCTGAAGTATACATTCCTAGGCTCGCAGGTACCTATTGCTCTTCTCACCCCACCTAAAGTGGTAACAGGGCTCAAGTAACCCTTGGGAGTGGCATGACATTCCCCAAAGACTGAGGCATGTGTATATCCCATTCCGGGGTTTAGAGCTAAATACAAAGGTATTGGAATACCTTGATAACCAACTCCTCCATGCAAACTACAAGCAACAAAAGAAAGGGTAACCTCAGAGCCCAACACAGTGTCTTCCATCTCAAACTAGTGGATGGCAGTGGAGTCACATACACACAAGAGTGATCCAACTCCTGGGAGTCTAAGCAAGGGAGTCAAACTCACCAATCTCCTGTAGCAGGAGGTGAAGACAACAGGTCAGAGATAACACAACAGACTAAAATACCTCTAAGACAATAGACGACCAGAGCACATCTCCCCAGCATTGTCAAGGAACATCCCTTCGGGGACTCAGAATTAAGTCCATAAAGTACGGGGAGTTAGCTACGCTCCCCGCAAAGAGGTTTTTTTCCAGTCGGGCCTCTCAGGCAGGGGTCGTGGCAAAGGATGAAAAAATAGTAGGAAACAGAAATAAAAAAATAATAATATGTAGAGCCAAAGATATAGTTTATAAAGTAAAGGTTTATGAAGACAGACAAGGAGGGTATCCGGATGATTATATCCCTCCCTCGGAGATATAACAAAGACTGAACTTTTTACATGGGTACTTATAGGGCAGATACATGCTCCCGTTGCCAAGGGCAATGGGATTTACATAATAACAGGCAGTTTGGTTTAGGGTCAAAGTCTTCTAAAAGGCTACTACAGATCCTTTAACTCTATCTAGGTGAACAATGAGTTACAAAATCTTCTTAGGGTAAACTTCTAAGTTTTATGATAAGGCTATTAATTTAGCAAAAAACAGAGACATCTTGGCTCCGGTAATTGTGCTTTTGGAGACAGAGATGATCCCAGAAGTCAACATGAGCTGTGCTTTGTGCTAATTACTTTAACTGCATGGTTCTGTCTGGGCCCGGCTTGGGCATTACCATATCTATTTGATCAGCTCTCATCTCCAGCCTTTGTTGATCAGCTCTGGCAACCTACGGCTCTAGGTGAGGCCTACCTTGTCTTTCAAAACAGGTGAGAACCATAGGCCCAGATTACAGCTGTCACTTTCAAATGCAGCTGTTACTGACCAATGAGATGCCCTCCTGAGGTGAGACAGCTTTTTGATATGCGAACTAACATGCTTATTTTTTTCTTTAAGGCAAAGCCTTATTTGACTTCTGAAATCAAATCTTGTCTCCAAAAATACAGGGGGCATTTCTATAACTCAGTATTCTTAGGCTCAACAATAAACCAGTCCCAGCACCCCCAGTCCTTGACAAAGTAGCCTTTTAAGAAAGAATCAGTGAAAGAACACAGGAAACATGAAAGATCAGAGAGAAGAGTCACCTCCAAAAGAAAATATTTGATTTCTAGCAATAGATACCACCTTACACGATATGATTAAACTGACAGAGGAAGAATTCTGAACATCGATTATAAGAAAACTCAATGAGATTGAAGAGAAAATAGAATCCTAACATAAAGAAACCACAAGAACAATACAGGAAATGAATGAAAAGTTCTCTAAAGAAATTGAAATACTATGGAAAAACCAAACAGAAATCTTGGCAATGAAGGAGGCATTCAAGGAACTTCAAAACACTGTGGAAAGCCTCAAGAATAGAATGGATCAAGCAGAGGAAAGAATCTCAGAGCTTGAAGATAATGCCTATGTGCTAAACAAATTGGATGAAGAAAAAGAATACAGAAACAAGAGACAAGACTAAAACATACAAGAAATGTGGGATTATGTAAAGAAGCCAAATATAAGAATCATTGGCATTCCAGAGGGAGAAGAAAAAATACACAAGGGCTGGAAAACTTATTTCATGGAATACTGGAGGAAAATATGCCTGGCCTGGCCAGAAATCTTGATATCCAGATACAAGAAGCACATAGAACTCCTGGGAGACTTAATGTGACAAGGCAATCACCATGTCACTTAGTTATTAGGCTGACCAAAATAAACATGAAACAAGCAATTCTTCGAGCAGTGAGGCCAAAGCAACAAATAAACTACAGAGAAAAACCTATCAGACTAACTGCAGATTTCTCAACTGAAACTTTACAAGCCAGAAGGGACTAGGTGCATATTCTTAAGCTTCTAAAAGAGAATAATGGCCAATCTAGAATTCTTTATCAGGAAAAATTAAGTTTCACCTATGAGGGAGAAATAAAGTCCTTTCTAGACAAGCAATCACCGATGGAATTTGCGAAGGCCAGACCAGCCCTACAGGAAGTACTCAGACCTGCATTACACACTGAACAGTGCAATAGACACTGTCCAAAGTAAAATCATCCAAGAGTTAAAGGCTAGAGAATCTGGACTCCATAATGGCTCAAGGAATAAAATAGAGCAACAGGATTTGCCCCAACAATATGAATGGAAATCTACCTCAAATTTCAATCCTCTCAATAAATGTGAATGGCTTAAACTGTCCTCTCAAGAGACATAGACTGGCAGAGTGGATAAAAATCCACAAGCCTAGTATCTGCTGTCTACAAGAAATGCATCTAACCCACAAAGATGCCTTCAGGCTCAAGGTCAAGGGATGGAAAACAATCATCCAGGCACATGGAAGTCAAAAGAAACCAGGGGTAGCTATACTTATTTCAGATAACATAAGCTTTAAAATAGCAAAAGTAAAAAAGGACAAAGATGGCCACTATATAATGGCAAAAGAGAAGATCCAACAAGAATAATTAACAATTCTTAATATTTACTCACCCAACTCAAGAGCACCCAGTTACATAAAGCAAACCTTGTCTGACCTAATAGCATGATAAACAATAACACCATAGTAGAAGGGGACTTCAACACCCCACTGAATGAACTGGGCAGATCTTCCAAACAGAAAATAAGCAAAGAAATAATGGACTTAAACAGAGCTCTATAACAAAAGGGTCTGACAGACCTCTACAGAACTTTCCACCCAAATAAAGCTGAATATACATTCTTCTCATCAGTCCATGGAACTTTCTCCAGAACTGATCACTTACTAGGCCACAAATAAGACCTCAACAAATTTAAAAAAAATGGAAACTATACCGTGTATCTTATCTGATCATAGTGGTATAAAATTAGAGTTCAATTCCAACAGAAATACTCACCACCTCACAAAGTCATGGAAACTAAACAATCTATTATTGAAGAACTTGGGTCAAGGAGGAAATACAGAGGGAAATCAAGAGTTTCTTCAAACTAAATGATAATGGAGACACAAGTTATCAAAACCTGTGGGATACAGCAAAAGCATACCTGAGAGGAAAACTAACAGCATTAAATGCTCACATGCAAAAAACAGAAAGTTCAAAAATTGACAATCTAATAAACAGTCTCAAGGAATTGGAAAAGGAAGAGCAATTCAATTCCAAACCTAGTAGAAGAAAAACAAAATAACTAACATCAGATCACAACTAAATGAAATTGAGAACAAGAGAACTACAAGGAAGATCAACAAAACCAAAAACTGTTTTTTTTGGAAGGATAAGCAAAATTGACAGCCCTCTTGCTAGACTGACAAGAATTCGAAGGGAAAGGACTCTAATACACTCAATTAGAAATGAAAAAGGAGAGGTGGCTATAGGCACCATGGAAATACAAAACATTATTTTCGATTACTATAAAAACCTATATGCCCCAAAAATACATGAGGAGGAGGAAATGGACAAATTCCTGGAAACATACAACCCCCTAAGTTCACCCAGGAGGTAATAGAATTTCTGAATAGACCAATTTCAAACACAGAAATGGAAGCCACAATTAAAAACCTTCCAAAACGGAAAGGTCCCGGACCAGATGAGTACACTTCAGAGTTTTACCAAACATACAAAGAAGAACTTATACGTATACTACAGAAACTATTACACAACATTGAGAAAGATGGTATCCTTCCTAACTCATTCTATGAAGCCAATATCACCTTGATACCAAAGCCAGGAAAGGACACAACAAAAAAAAAGAAAACTACAGACCAATATCCCTCATGCATATAGATGCAAAAATCCTCAATAAAATTTTAGCAAATTGAATTCAGCAGCATATCAAAAAAATAATTCACCGTGACCAGGTGGGCTTTGTTCCAAGGATGCAAGGCTGGTTCAACATATGCAAATCTATAAATGCAATTCTCCACATAAATAAAAGCAAGAACAAACACCATATGAATCTCTCAATAGATGCAGAAAAAGCATGTGACAAAGTCCAGCACACCTTTATGAAAAAAACTCTTAACAAAATAGGCTTAGATGGTCATACCTTAAAATTGTCAAGTCTATTTATGTTCAACCCACATGCAATATCGTACTGAATGGGGAAAAATTGAAACCATTCCCACTTAGAACCAGAACCAGACAAGGTTGCCCACTATCTCCATTTCTATTCAACATAGTGCTGGAAGTCCTTGCTAGAGAGATTAGACAAGAGAGGGGAATTAAGGGTGTCCAAATGGGGGCAGATGAGATCAAACTCTTGCTCTTTGCTGATGATATGATATTATATCTAGAAAATCCCAAGGATTCAACCAAGAGACTCCTAGAATTGATAAATGAATTCAGTAAAGTCTCAGGATACAAAATTAATACACACAAATCAGAGGCATTCATATATGCCAATAATAGTCAAGCCGAAATTCAAATGAAAAATGCAATACCTTTTACAAGAGCCTCAAAGAAAATTAAATATCTAGGAATGTATTTAACGAAAGATGTGAGAGACATATACAGGGATAACTATGAAATACTAAGAAAAAAAATTGTAGAAGATGTAAACACATGGAAAAATCTACCTTGCTCATGGATTGATAGAATCAATATCGATATAATGTCCATACTACCTAAAGTGATGTACAGAATTAATGCAATACCTATCAAAGTACCATCATCATTCTTTACAGATCTAGAAAAAAATAATTCTATGCTTTGTATGGAAATAGAGAAGACTTCATATAGTGAAAGCAATCTTAAGTAAAAAGAACAAACTGGGAGGTATCAGTCTACCAGACTTCAAGTTGTACTACAAGGCTGTAGTAACTAAAATAGCATGGTACTGGCACAAGAACAGAGATATATACCTTTGGAACAGGACTGAGAATCCAGAGATGAAACCATCTGCATATGATAATCTAATCTTGACAAAGCAGACAAAAATATACACTGGGGAAAAGAATCTCTTCTCAATAAAGGGTGCTGGGAAAACTGTATAGCTACATGAAAAAGATTGAAACTGGATCCCCACCTCCCTCCTCTCACAAAAATCAATTCAAGATGGATAACAGACTTAAACCTAAGGCATGAAACCTTAAGAATTCTAGAAGAAGATGTTGGGAAGACCCTTTCAGACATCAGCCTAGGCAGAGAATTTTTGAAGAAGACTCCCAAAGCAATCACAGCAGCAAGAAAAATAAATAAATGGGTTCTGATCAAATTAAAAAGCTTCTGCACAACCAAGGAAACTATCATTAGAGCATATAGACAGTCTACAGAATGGGAAAAAATATTTGCTCTCTACACATCCGATAAAGGGCTGATAACAAGAATCTACCTAGAACTTTAAAAAATCAACAAGAAAAAAATCAAACAACACCATCAATAAATGAGCAAAGGACATGAACAGAAACTTTTCAAAAGAAGACAGAATAATGGCCAGGAAACACATAAAAAATGCTAAACATCTCTAATCATTGGAGAAATGCACATCAAAACCATAAGGAGATATCACCTAACCCCAGTGAGATTGGCCTCTATCAAAAAGTCCCAAAGCAATAAATGCTGGCAAGGATGTGGAGAGACAGGAACACTCTTACACTGCTGGTGGGACCACAAATTAGTGCAATCTCTGTGGAAAAGAATTTGGAGATACCTCAAAGAGCTAAAAACAGAAATACCATTTGATAGCAATACCACTATTAGGCATCTACCCAAAAGAGCAAAAGACATTCTATTATAAAGACATCTGCACTTGAATGTTTATGGCAGTACAATTCACTATTGCAAGGATGTGGAAACAACCCAAGTGCTCTTTGATTCATGGGTGGATTATTAAAATTTGGTGTACATATACAAAGAAAAATTACTCAATTATAAGAAACCATAGTGATCTAGCACCTCTTATATTTTCCTGGATAGAGCTTGAGCCCATCCTCCAAAGTGAGGTATCACAAGAACAGAAAAATAAGCTCCACATGTACTTGCCATGAAATTGGTACTAACTGATCAAAACTATGGTGCTCACACGGTAGTAATATTTTCCAGGGATTAGAGGGTTGTGGGGGTAAACTTACAACTAATGGACTCAGTGAGCATTGTAGAGGGGAAGGGCATGTCTTTAATCCTTGCTTGGGTGAGGCAAAGTCATAAAATGTAACCAAAATGTTTGTCCCCTCATAATATCCTGAAATTAAAAAAAAAGCTGAAAAACTGATTCCATACTCTATTTTATGTTCTTCTCTGTTTGTGAATAACCTCATCATCAGGAAATCTAGGTTCAGTCTCATGAGCTGCCTGGAGTCAAGCCAAGCCAAGCCGTTTTTGAAATTCAAAGCAAACTTTTCTTTCTCTAAAGTGCCTAGTTATTGCAAATCAAAAGTTCTGTGCCTTTAGACTATTGTGTCTGATATGAGCTAAAAATCTCTTTAACAACTCAATGGATGTCTTTGTTCTACTCTGTAGCCAGCTTCTTCTTGACACAGTGAATACTTGTGATTAAATAGATTGGGAATGTTGGGTTAAGCAAGAACAACTATGACTTTGGGAATCAGTAATTTTATCTAGTCACAGGTATATTATTTAGAATCGCCACCACCAATAACAACAACAACGAAGTTGATATTTGAATGAGAGCTTTTCCTTGTACCTAAACATTAATTAAATTAAGAGTATGCTGTATCTACTGGTATTGTCATCATTTATTTTGTGTTTAGCATCAGTGATTTACACAAATGAATAAAGTAAAATTTCTTCTCTCAGTGAGTTTATGCGGTAATAAAAATTACATTACAATTTTTGTCTCTATTTTCTAGACCCAATACATCTACAAAAAAAAAAAAAAACTGTCAATGTTTTTATACTCTTAAAGAAGTATTGGGGCATCAATCTTTAAACTCTCTCTTTGCTGGCTGGATAGCTCACTTAATGAGAATCTGATACATACATTTTTTAGAAGTTGGAGTTTATGATACATAATATATATTCTCATATCTGCTTCAGGAAAAGAAAAAAAGAATCAAGGCTGTCCTTAGATTCTTATCTCCATTAGGTAGGTGTGCTTATGGCAGGGCTCAAGGTTTGTCTTGTAGTAATAGTCTGGAAGAGTCTGTATCTAAGCTTGGAGAGGAAGGAGGGAATGAAAAGCAATAGAAAAGTTAAATATCTGGGTAAATATAAATTAACATTAACTAATAATGCAATAATAATAATGCATTATGGATATTAAAATTGAAATAGAATTAAGAATAGAATTATATACCATAATAAAAATGGTATATAAGTGAGAAAGGGGTAAAATTGTAATTTAAATATTCTAAAACAAGCAAGAAGATATATATGCATATACTGACCTATGTATATACCCATCTCTATAAATATTTCCACATGAAATCATCTTTACCTATGTTAAGCTAAATATGACTTTTTACTGATGCATCAAACTCCAAGTCATTACCCTAAGGATCATTCTAGATTCTTCCCCTTGCTTATATGTAACCTTCTATTGCAATAGTGAGAAACCTGTTTCTCGCCATCAGTTGCTCATTTACTTAATTTTTCAATTTAAGTGCACATTTATTGTGTTTTCAGAATTATTTAATACTCCTTGATAAAATATTTTATGAACTAGAGTAAAATGTTTATGTACAATTCCTTTTGCTTTATTCTTATAGACCCCACTCATTTCTAAAACGTTACTTAGGTCAGCACACATAGATTATATATATAAATGTGAAAGATAATCACATCCTTCAGTGAGATTGTTTCACACATTTGTAATACATCTAGATTCTTTTGTCTTATTCTGTATTTATTTTTTTGACAAGGTCTTGCTCCATTACAAGGGCTAGAGTGCAGTAGCATCACCATAGCTCATTGCAACCTCAAAGTCCTGGGCTCAAGCATCCTCCCACCTCAGCCTCACAAGTAGCTGGTAGTACCAGTGGTGCACCACCACATCTGGCTATTTTTTTTTTTTTTTTTTTTGTAGAGATAGGATCTCACTATTATTGCCCAGGCTAATCTTGAACTCCTGGCCTCAAGTGGTCCTCAGCCTCCCAACCTGCTAGGATTACAGGCATGTGCCCTGCTCCTGGCCTCTTTTGTCTTATTCTGAAGTTCATCTTGTGATCCCCTAATGTTCTATCTCTCTCTGTATATATGTGTATATTTTTTTAATTTTCATACATTAAGGTTCACTCTTTGTGCTTTAAAGTTCTATAGCTCTAGCAATGCTTAATTTCTCATATTTATAATTACAGTATCCTACAGAATAATTTCACTGTCCTAAAATATCTTCTGTCCTTCACCTATGCACCTCATTCCCTGGAACCTCTAGCAACCACTAATCTTTTTACTATTTTGATAAATTTTCCTTTTCAAGATAGTCATATAATTGGAATTATACACTATGTACCTTATTCAGGCTGGATTCTTTTACTTGTCAGAATGCATTTAAAATTCACCAAGTCTTTTGGTTGCCTAACAGCTATATGAGAACTTACTTTATGATAAAGGCGGCACTGCAGAGCAGTGGTAATACAACAATTTTTTCAGTGAATGATGCCGAGTCAAGGTATCACACATAGATTATGCATATAAATGTGAAAGACAAAAACGTAAAGCTGCTGAAGAAGATATAAAAATATCCTCACAACTTCTTTGGATCAGGAAAAAACATTTTAAGCAGCTCACAAAAAACATAAGGAGGAAAAGCTGATAAAGTAAAATAAATTGTAAAACTTCTGTTAATCAAAACATACTATTAGGAGAGTGAAAATACAAGCCACAGAGTGATCAATTAATTTACAACTCATATATCTGATGTAGAACTTATATCCAAAATGAAAAAAAGGACTCCTGTGTATTAATAAAAGAAAGACTTCCAGTATACTGGTTTGATGTCCCTAATATTTAAAGAGTTAATGCAAAAAGCAGTATAGATTAGAATTTCAGAGCTCTGATTTAAGAAGAGACAAGTTTGAATTGCAGATTCACTGCAAGTTAGCCATTTAACTATGGACAAGTTACTTGATCTCTTGAAATATTAATGGCTCACATATAATGTAAGAATAATCACATTAATAGTATCAACTTCTTAGGTTTGTTAGAAAGATCAAATAAGGTAATGCAGTGCCTGGCACATTTTAAACATTCAGCTATTATTGATAATATCACCATTGCTATTATTATTTTATAAATCAGCATAAATATTCATTATATTAATAAAGGCATGAATATAATATGCCATGTTCCTTGTCAATGTAGTTTAGATATAGAAATAAAAAGTTTAAGAAAGAAAAACAGAAAATATGTGAGGTAATAGATATGTTACTGTAGCTTTATTGTGGTGATCATTTCACAGCGTATACACATACTAGAATATCAAGTTATATGCCTTAAACATATATAATTCCTGTTTATCAATGGTATTTAAACAAAGGTTAAAAAGTTAAAAAAAATAAAAATAAAAAAATATCCAGTTGTTGGTAAGAATATATTAATAAATTGCTACAAGTTTGCCTTGTCATACACAGTTTAGTGGGTAACCTGAAAAGTGTTAATGTCCTTTCTCCCAGTGATGACTTCTAACGCATTTTTAAAATCTATTGATCTGGTTCCTTCTTAGACAACCTATTATTTGGTCTGACTGTCTTTTTTCCCCTCAATATCTGTCATTTCCTTTGTTGTTTTAAAATAGTTCTGTTTCCCTTTGTCTCTCTTTCTGGGGACATTTTTAAGTCTGGTTTTAGTTTTCTAATTCAATTTCTATATTTTAAAACTTCTCATTCTTGCTTTTAATATAGGTTATAAATTCTGTAATATTTTTTCTCAGCACTTTTTATCTCATCTTTCATTTCATAGCATTTATTTTATGCGATTCACTTGGTTTATCAACTTGTGGTTATTTTATTTTTCCCTCCCTCCCTTCCTTCTTTATTTTTGTTATTATATAATGCAGATATACTCTAGAATGTTCTTTTTTTATAAATATTTATCCAACATTTTCTTTTAATTTGAAGTCATAGGATAATTTTTGTTTTTAAGTCACAAGATATCTTTATAATCATAGTGATGGCTTTTTCTCTGTGTATTAATGCTTGAATTAACAGAAGTCTATCAAATTCTGATATTTATGCCTAAGGCAGTGTTGGTAGATTAATTTCCTCATTACCTCACAGTTTACTTGAATATAGATAGCATCAGCCTCTCAGATCTCAACCTGGATGATAAATTTAAGCACACCACTGCACAAATTTTATGTGCCTACTATATAGTTAGCTCTGTTACAAGGACAAATCTACTTTTGCTTGGCCAATTCAATGATTTTGAAATGGGATATATGTACTTTTGAAATATGATGCATTTTCACCATTGGAGTATATAAAACCTTTCCAAATATACTATTGCTAGAGCTCTTAGAATTAATCTTCACATTGCTCGTGAACAGTTTCCTTTGTCTTTATCTTAATAGTTCTTCATCAAAATATTCTTTTCCAGGGTTACTTAGGTTAGCTCCTCTCCAGTCCACAATTTCAGTGAAGTTGTGTCATACAATTTAACACAGTCAGATTCAACTGTCACATTCTACATCGAATCCTGTGAGTATGTGTGTGTGTGCACATGTGTGTTAGTTTGCATATATTAAAATCCATTTTCGTGATGTACACTTCTTTGGGTTTTGATAAACGTATTCACTTATGTATTTACCACCTCAGTACCATATAGAACAGGGCCATCACTCTAAAAATTCCTATGAGTTTTTCCATTTGTACTTAACCAGTTAGCCTCCCCAGCCCCACTCAATTTTGGCAACCACTGATCTGTTTCCATCCTACAGCTTTGCATTTTATAGACTGTCATTTAAAATGAATCATGCAAACATATAACCTTTGGGGTATGATTTGTTTCACTGAACAAGACACACTTAAGATAAATTCATGTTGTTCAGTGAATCAACAGCTTGTTCCTTTTTATAGTTGAATGGTATTGAATTCTGTGGATGTGCAATTGGTTTATTTATTCCTCTGTTGAAAGACATCTTGGTTGCTTCCAGTTCTAGTGATTATGAATAAAGGTGCTATAAACTTTCATTTACAGGCTTTTGTGAGAACATACCTTTTCAATTTATTTAGAAAAATATGTATATGTATGATTATTGTGCGCTGTACAGTAAGTCTATACATTAGGGGGAAAAAAAGCACATCTGCCTGTCTTCCAAAGTGACATACAATTTTGTATTCCAGCATTCCTAGCACCACGGAATGGGAGATTCCTTTGCTCTACATGCTTATCTAAGTTTGATATTGTCAGATATTTTGGAGAATTTTAGCAGTTCTAATAGGTGTGTAATTGTATCTCATTGCGGTTTTAATTTTTATTTTTATTTTACAAATTTTGTTGAGCATCTTTTCATGTGTTTATTTGCCATAGTATATTCTTTGGTGACTTATTTCCTCTCAGATGACATTTTGCCCACTTTTTATTGGGATGTTTGTTTTTATGAATTTTTTTTGACCTTTCAATCTTCCAATATACCCAAAGCACCCAAGGAAATTTCGATTCTTTTAGAAATTTTAACTGAATCATGTCACTCCCAGTCTTAAAACTCATTCATAATGCTCTCCTTCCACTAAGCCTAAAATGCAACATTTTGGACATGGCCTGCATGATTTCACTCCTACATTAGTCTTCAACATCTCATAACATATTTCTACCTCACCAATCTCCAAACACTTGCTTTGTATTTTTCAAATGTCCAGGGTTTTTCTCAATGCAAAGATTTGTAACATGCTTGTCTCTCTGAAACATCCATTATTCCTTAATATTTTATATTTCTGTTTAAATATTACCACTTCTGGGAAGTTGACCAAAATCACACAAAGTAGAAGCAATTTCTATTTAATTATTCACCTAATATTCCCTATACACTTCTTTCCTTCCTTTTTTTTTTTTTTTTTTTGAGAGTCAGGTCTTGTTCTGTTGCCCGAGCTAGAGCACAATGGTGTCATCATAGCTCACTGCAACCTCAAACTCCTGGGCTCAAGTGATTCCCCTGCCTCTCAGTCTCTCTACTAGCTGGGACTACAAGGTGCATGCCACCACACCTGGCTAATTTATTTTTTTGTAGACATAGGGTCTTGAATGGCAGTCTCAAGCAATCCTTCTGCATTGGCCTCCCAAAGTGCTAGGATTACAGGCATGATCCACCATGCCTGGCCCTTATACATTTCTTTACTGTCACTTACCACACTTTGTCATTATGTATTTATTTAAAGAGTGTTATCATATTTGTCTAATCAACTAGGCTCGATGAATGAGGTCGGGAAAATTAGGGACTTATTACTGTATACTCAGCAAAAGACAAGGGAAACAATTAACTCAATGGAAATAGTACCATGAAAGTTATACAAATGTTGAAAAGTATTCATGTTGATAGGGATTTGAGTTTGATCTTGATATGTAGCAGCTGTATAAATATGCATATCTCTCCCATAATATTAATAGTTTGTGTCTCCGTGAAGTCTAAATCATTCTTCTTTAATAGGCAAAAGACATTGAGGTAATCAGACGGTTATCTGCAATGTGTGCCTTCTGCTTCTAGAAGATCTCTGTAAGAATGCTTTATCTCAGGGATTCTGATCTGATTAGACACCCTAATAGCCCAAATCATTTTCTTCATGCGATTCAGTTTCTATTTTAAGTAAAGACGTTGTAGAAGGACTCATTATATTGATTTTCAAGGACTGATCTGTGCTAATTAGCTAAGGCCCTCAAGTTCCATTGTGCATGAGTTCCCATTCTAAATAGTGAAAGCCTGAGGTGGAGTTGAGGTCTCAGCCTTACTATACTCATATTTAGAGTGATTAACACATATTGAGATCTAATCACCATCTTTGTGTATTTAAGATTCCATGGCCAAAAATATACAGCTGTAAAAATATTTAATTTGTTCTCTGTAGGTTTTAGCAATCATGCAGACTGTTTGTATAATCAGCAACTTCTAGAAAACATTCTGCCATTTTACTTTAACCTGTCACCAATGCCATATCTCAGCAAACCTCCATCCCCCCACCTATAAATAGACTTTACTAATGCTTAAGTCAATTAAAATGACCATTCTTTTGGGTAGGTGTTTTTTATACATAGCAAAAGCATGATTCTAGAATATGTGCTAAAGGACTGAAATCAATGTTTAAATATGAATGGCAGATTTGACATTTGAGTTAATAGAGTGATCTCAAATAATACAAAATCAGTGACAATAATCAGTGAACATGGTCATACTGTATGATGCTTTAATTGATGTCTAACTACCTTGCAAATAAAAATTATAAGTTTTATCTGACCACATTAGGGCTAAGTTCAAAAGCAGAATCATAATGTGAGGGGTAAAATCATTCAAAAAAGAAAAAAAAAGAACAGAAATATAGAAATATCCTGTAGTTTTATATAAATGACATATATTAAAACAGAAGGAACTATTTTACTGGTCTAGCACTTTCCAAACCAACATATGAACTCTATTCCTATATCTCCCTTTCTATTAATAGTTGATATGTCCTATGAAGAAGATTAGCTTCCACATATTTTTTTCCTACTATTTTAACACTGCTTAATATTAGTCTCCTGAGTTCCTGCAATACTCTTTTATACATTCTTTGACTATATTTCGGCATTATTTCACAATGTGTACTCTACCAACTGCTTGAGTTTTGTGGTCAATAAACCAATTCAATTGTTAAAAAGTATGTAAAATGCTGCATACATTCTCTATTTCTTTGAAATAAGTAATCCATAAAATCTCGGAGATTTGTCATTTAAATCTCTGAAAAGTCTTTGGCAAGCCCGCAAATCTCTTGTTTTTATTTTGGTTTCCTCCAGAAGCAATTAATAAGCAAGAAAAGGCCAAATAGGAGAGGGCTGTAGGGAAGAAATAGATTTCTCTTGACTCCCTTGATTTCTCCAGTTGGCACATCCAGGTCAGTGGTCTTGGAAGCTCACATGGATTTAAAGTATTTGCCATGTTAGAGGAGCCAGAAGAGCAAACTAACTGGCTGCTATCTATATCCTCTAGTCTTGTAAATACCTAGAAACAACTTATACCACCCTATAAGGCGATGCTACTGCTTTTCAGCAAGCCACACATCAACGCCTTTGCAACTTGGTTCCATGCCTTGAAATTCTTGTTAGGTCAGTACAAGGGACATCTCCTCTTATCTACTTCTTTAAAATAGGACCAGAAAGTTTCCATTTATATTCCCTTAAGTACTTTTATTACATATTGCCTACTAGAGCTGTATAGCAGTGGTCAGCAACCTTTTTGGCACCAGGGACTATTTTCATGGAAGACAATTTTTCCATGGACCAGGGAAGTGGGGGTATGGTATTGGGATGATTCAAGTGCCTTCCATGTATTGTGCACTTTATTTCTATTATTATTACATTATAATATAAAAATGAAATAATTATACAACTCACCATAGGTTGGGGACCCCTGCTCTACAGTAAAGCAATCTGCTTAATTTTGCTTAACCCAATGTTTCCAAACAGATCTGACCAAAGAACACTTTTTCCAACTTCCAGTTAGTATTTGGTATAAATACACTGTAGGGAATACTGACCTACAATGATCTCTTCCCATATTTGTATGCCTATATGAATCCTACTAGAATAATGGATTAAAAGAGCTGAAATGCCATTTCTTTGATCTCAGTGAGCTAAAACCACAAAGTTGCAACTTAATACATTTTATAAAACATATTTTCAATAAGAATGCACTACATATATGCATAACATGCATACTAACGTACAACTAAATATGTAGGGTAGAGTGTTGTTTATGGTATCAGCCTCCTATTCTCTTCTCTAAGGAACTTGTAACAACCTTTAACTGGTTAACCAGTAGGTCTAAGGAGAGAGTTCTGAAATATTTCCAGGTCTTCCTTTGTAAGCTTCATTCAGTTTCTATTGGGATATCTCTTTCTTGCTACAGAACAACTTTTACTGAATTATTATTTTTAACATTTTACTTACATTTATTCAGTTAGTTTTGAAAGTGCTAAGACTGCCTTCTCTCACACCACTTACTTTCCTTCTTTTCCCTCTCATTACTTCATGGATTGATTTCAGTAAGTTGGTATGTATTTTCTCATAACTTTCTATATACTTAGGTAATCATCTCTTTATTTATGCCTATATGTGCTTTGTATTTGTTTTTAAAAAATGGATTATATATTATCTATGGCCTGAATATTTCTTACCTATATCATCGAAATTCAATACATATAATTGGGCATGGTTTGCATGCAGAAGTATTATGGATGTAATGATGTAATGATAGAATAGCTTGTATATTGCAGAGGAAAATGGGAATCAATACAGCCTTTTTTTTTACAGAGAAATCTCTTATTTATTAAAATGATAAGTGCACAAATGCTTTGATACATCAGGATTAAATCAGTACAATATGCCATTATACTACAGTATAATTTATGGTGATACAAAAACTATAAATACATTAAATACATATCAGTGTGGTTATGTTTTAAAATAATATTGGTTCATCAATTCATGAGTGGATTAGTAAAATGTGGTATATGTATACCATGGAGTATTACTCAGCTATAAGAAATAATGGTGATACAGAATCTCGTTTGTTCTCCTGGAGAGAGTTGGAACCCATTCTATTAAGTGAAGTATCCCAAGAATGGAAAAATAAGCACCACATGTATTCACCAGCAAATTGGTTCCCTGATCATCACCTAAGTGCACATTTGGGAATGACACCAATTGGGTATCGGACAGATGTGGGGGGTGGAGGGAGGGGATGGGTATATACCTACATAATGAGTGCGATGCGCACTGTCTGGGGAATGGACACACTTAGAAGCTCTGACTCAGGGGGATGGGGAGATATAGGCAATATACATAACCTGAACTTTTGTACCCCCATAATAAGCTGAAATTTTAAAAAAAGTGAAAAAAAATATTGGTTCAATAGTGTTTTACCTTGATGTTTTCCTGTTGTTGCCCTCTTTCTTTCTAATTAATCCTCAACCTTACTAAAAAAAGTTTTCTGACTTAAGATGGTGTTAAAGAAACATACATTTCCTCTCCAACTTTCCGTTAAAATTGGGGGAAAGACATTGTGTCAAGAGGCAGTTGAATATATAAGTCTAGAAGTCAGAAGTGAGTCTAGGGTTGAATATTCAAAGTCAGAAGTACATTCCTCTGGTCCTGGTAACATTCTGTTTCTTCACTTGAGTGCTAGTTACCTAAATGTGTTCATTTTAAAACTTTTTCAGTTGAATAGTTATGGTATGTACTTTTCTCTATGCATGTAAATGTCAATAAAATTTAAATTAACAAAAATATACCTTCTTATAAAATTTGACTTTCCACAGTATGCTGGGTTTTAATTCTATTCTATCTGAATAGAATGTGCAATATTGTTCCCTTCTTACATTTTTATTATAAACATACTCTTAGTTACCAACCATTTTAGAAGGGAAATGGAGAAATTTAAGATCTGGTTTTTATAACTTTGACACTTAGTATTTTTTTGCTGGATAATTTTTTGTTGTGTTAAGGGTTGTTTTATCCATTGTAGGATATTTAAAAGCATCTGTGGCCTCCGTGTGCCAGATGCCAGTAACACTCTTCCAGGGTAGCAACCAAAATTATATCCAGACATTGCCAAATGCCCCTTGGAGAGGAAAATTGCCCTTAATTGAGAATAACTGGTCTAGATAAACTAGATAGGACAATGAATAAAGCTTGGGCAGAGTCTAGAAAAATGAAACTAATTCATTACCCAGATTAAAAGCCCAGATGGAAAACATGCTGAAAACTAGTTGATGAAGAGAATCAGATCAAGTTTCATGATAAATAAGCAAAATTCTAGGAGTAGAATCTATACTAGAGGGATTGTAATAAGAAGACTAAGTATTAGTGTCCTCAGTCACAAAACCAACTTTTGAAATTCAATAAAAAAGTAATCTGTTATGCTGCATTTCTTTGACAAAAGAAAGATTCCTAAATTTACCACTATAATCACTGATTGTATATATTTCTGATGTCCAATAACACACACTCTTTAATCTCAATCAATGAGTGCTATTTGTTTATCTAAGTTCATTTATATTTGATCAGTTTTAGTCCTCTTTGCTATTGTGAAGTGTACCAATGATTTTAAGGAACCAAGTTTTTTTTTTTTTGTGCTCCAAAGTTCTGTATTTTTATAATTTTTTTTATTTCAGCATATTATGGAGGTACAAATGTTTAGGTTATGTATATTGCCTTTGCCCCACTCAAACCAGAGCTTCAGGTGTGTCCATCCCCCAGACAGTGTGCACCACACCCATCAGGTGTGAGCACCTGTTGTATTATCCTGGCTACAGCTGGAACCCATTCTACTAAGTGAAGTATCACAAGAATGGAAAAACAAGCATTTCATGTACCTACTGTGAAGTTGGTTTTAACTGATCAACACTTAAGTGCTCATATAGGAACCAAGTGTTTGCCCCCAAAAAGTGTATTCCGAAAGAATACATTTAATTAGGTGAATTCTTAGAGGTGAACAGTTCTCAATCAGCTTGTACTAACATTTTATAGCAGCTGTTACGGTGAATGAGACAGCACATAATTACTTCTTATTTCCTGTAACATTTTTAATGGAAAGTGCCATCCAACAGCTACTTTCGGATGTTTTGAACTAAGTGCTTATGTTAACCCAGGTGAACATGGAAAGGAAGGCAATGAATACATCAGTGAGGGCATAACTGCTGACAGTTTGTGAAGATTTTTGTAGCTTTTACAGTTAAAATTCCCCATATTATTTTGTCCTGTTGTACTTTAAAGGATAAAATGTTTTCATGGGAGGTGCCTTCTGTTTGTGTGGAATGCCTTCAGGCGACACCTATGCATAACGCAAACCCCTATGAATGAGGTGTTCACGATTACAGATGAGCAGCAGATTACCTCTTAGGTTTATAGAACAACTGCAGAGCAACACACGCACAGATGCAGACAGGATTAAATTTAGCCTGTTCCTTCAGAGATGAGGAACATATTTAATACATTTTATATGTAATATGTTTTGAATTAATATGTGCATTTTATTAGTCTACCTGAGAGAACATCTAATCCCTATAATGTTTGGGCACAAAGACTGTTTAAACAAATGCACTGGCAAAACAATACTATAATGTATTTACCAGATATTATTGTTTTATCTCAATTATAACTTTTATCTTATGGGTATTAAAAAACTTCCAGAGTTATTTTTCAAACTGTACAAGGAGTCATCATACTGAAAACATGATTTTTGAAAACAAATGATGCTTAGGCTTAGCAGATGTTCCCCACTCTATTTTCTTTTGCCATACCCAATATTAATTTTACACCTACATTGCAGATGTTTTGCCCAGATATTAACATTCTTGAGTTTTCTGAATCTGTATTGCTATATAAAAGGTGGGAAAGATTGTACAGGAAAATCCCAGCTGATAAAACATTTCACTCAGCCCGGTGTGGATTTACTACTCTGCATAAAAGGACTTTCTCTATTCCAACTCTCTGGACTTATCATGTATACACACATAGGGTTTAAAGAATTCCAAGGGATTCTGAGAGATCTGGCACATTGTGTGATTTTGGATGAGCATCCATGTGTGAAATGCCGTACATGATCAGAACACGGGGGAAATGTCTCTGCCTCTCGTTCAGGTGCCAAGAGCAGTTCCAGGTCTTGAATAAATTTTTCCTATGTAAACAGACTGTGCAAGGCAAATTCAATCCCATCTCCATGGTTTGTAATCTCCTTGGCTACAAGTGGAGATAGGGCATTTTAGGGTTATGTGTATTTTAAGGGGACAGTGTATTGATATTTTAAATGTTTTTATAACAGTTGCTGGTCTTTTGTGATCGCAGATACTTTGCTGTGGAGAGAACAGCATCTAAACCAAAGTTAGCCCTCAGGTCTTTGGGTTTCTGAAATGCAATACTAAATTGCGTTTATTTTATGAAGACTTACGTGCAGCTGACTTTGCTCCCTGCCTGGAGCAAGTATGTGTATGATAATGAGAACTGGGGCAGGGATTTGGAATTAATTAGTAGTAGTTTTAGGCTAGGAGCTTTGAAAGGGGTAGGGTCGTTTTAGAGAGAAATAGAGGAGTGATACCAATAGAAGGTTTTGTAACACATGTTCCTAATGTTTACAGGCAGCTAACATTTGGTGGCATTTGATGATGTCATTTTTACTATAAAGACCTGTTTTGTAATTCTGGATCTTTCCTAATTCTGGTATTTTGCCCTTTGGTATTTTTCTTAAGCACTTCAGTACTCACTTCTCTTATTTACTATGATGGGAAATAGTGACTCTTGACATGATTATTTTGAAGAAGAATGTAAGTACTAAGTAACTTTAAGGCAACTAAATGGTAAAGAAATTCCATTTGAGTTTTGAGATCATTTTCCTCTGTCTATGACACAGAGGACAATGGATCTACAAGAAATAGATGTAATTTATTAGACTGTGAGATTTTGAGGACATGAACTATGCCTAAGTTCACTTTGCATAACAACATTCAACATAGTATGCAGTATAGAGTAAATTGTTCTGATGTGTGTTGAATTAATTGCTTGATGAGGGAGTAAATTCATTTCTGGAGGAGAAAGGAAAATCTGACACTATACTGTTATACCTAGTTATGCGCTATGGAATGGAGTATATGAGACTAGAATTATTGGTTCCAGAATTATTAATATCTCATCATAATAGATGCAAAATATTAACTTACTGACCAAAGTTCTTAATCTCATGTATAGGAATTATTTTCTCACCTTTTTTAAATTCTAGAAACATAATTAATATACCATATTACATAATTTTAGGAATTAAAATCTCATAAATAGGTGCTACATAATTTATTATCATATTACCCTAATATTAAGGAAATCCTGCCACACATATAATTTAATATTTATCAGAACATCTTTTAAACACTAAAAGGTTCTATTAATAGATGCTTATAACACTTTATACACTTATGGAAGAGAATCCTCTATTCTCCCTACAAACATGGAATATTATATTAAACTTTGAGTTAACATATGAAAAATACTTTCAAAAAGTAACATTATAATGAGTAATTCATAACATTTGTTTCTATTTATTTGTATGGCCTCCTTATATACATATTTGTTGTTTAAAATTGTACTTCAAGGTGGTTTTTATATTATCACCTTGAAATATTTTTGATGTATTAACAAAATACTATAATATTGACATATTATTAATAAAGTAATTTATTTCCTAGGAAAAATAACCACTTTAGTTATATCTTGAGAGTAATTAATAAGAACTGAATGTAGTTTCTACACTTGGGATTTCAACATCATAAAAGTCAGGTCTTCTAAAAAATTTTACAATCCCTCCACTCTGGATTTTAAGAATAACACAGTATAAATCAAATACTGATTTATTCCTATATAAGATATTTAGCTCTATAGTTAATATGCAAAATGCAAACCCAATTTATTTGAATTACCCAAGCCAAAATGAAAAAAAAAATAGATGTAGATATAGATATGGAGATAGATAGATTTAATTTGCATTAGAATGGGCTAGATTTCTCTTTGGGGGCCACTCATCTCAGATATTACACTAACTTCTAGTTTTTTTGAGATCTCTTCAAGCTTGGAGGACTAGGAAGGGCTTCTGTTACAAAACAAAAACAAAAATAAAACTTTAGAAAGGAATATAATATTCATCATAGAGAATATTATTGGTGAATTAAACATATAAGGAAGGCAAGGAAAAGATTCCCTCTTTCTTAAAAATAAATTCCTAAAGATTGAGAAGTAAGAAGCCTTTGAAAATGGTCAGAGAGAGGCAAAGAAACTGAGAGAACACACTCCATATAAGAGAAGAATAGGAAGGATATTCAGGGGAAAACACTCATGTATGATACTCTCAGTATTTTAGAGATTTGTTATCCACAAAGATAAGAATTTATCTGAGGCGTATGGCTAAGGAAAAAACATCATGACAAATGGAGGGCTCTAAACTAAAACATCTGTTGGGATAATTTCTATGACATATGTAAAAGTAGTTTATAAGTGGGAAAGTCTCTTATCAGTGTGATTCTATTGTGTCAGATTGCATGAACACAACCTTGACTCATCTACTTCCAGTGATTTCCCAGAGATTGGGACATATCTTGGAACCTTTTCACCATATTTTAGCTCTTTCAACACCCAGCAAATAATTTTTAATTTTACTTCCCAGAAAAAATTGAACTTATCATTCTCTACTTACCACTACAAAATTATGATATTGGTGGGTCAATGGACAAATTCCTGAAAACACACAAACTCCCAAGACTCAATCAGGAAGAAATAGAACTCCTAACAGACCAATAACAAGCAATGAGATTGAAGCAGTAATTAAAAAAATTCTTCTAACAACAGCAAAAAAAATCCCTGAACCAAATGGTTTTACAGCCATATTTTACTAGATCAACAAAAAAGAGCTGGTATCCATACTACAGCAATTATTACATAACATTGAGAAGGAGGGAAACCTCCCTAACACATTCTATGAAGCCAAAATCACTTTGATACCAAAGCCAGGAAAAAACACAATAAAAAAGAAAACTACAGACCAATATACCTTTTGAATATACATGCAAATATAGCAAAACTATTTCAACAGCACATCAAAAAAAAAAAAAAAATCTGCCATAATCAAATGGGCTTCATCCCAGAGATACAAAGATGGTTCAACATATGTAAATCAATAAATGTAATTAACTACATAAACAGAAGCAAAAGGAAAGACCATTTGATCATCTCAATAGATGCAGAAAAAGCATTTGACAAATTCAGCACCTTTTCAAGATAAAAACCCTTAACTAGGAATAGAAGAAACATATCTCAAGATTATAAAAGCCATATAAGACAAACCCACAGGCAATGGCTTGGGGGTGGGGGGAAAGTTGGGGAATGCGGAAAAGTTGAAAGCATTCCCACTAAGAACTGGAACAAGAAAAGGGTGCCCACTGTCACCATTTCTATTCAACATAGTGCTGCAAATCCTAGCCAAAGAAATCAGGCAAGAGAAAGAAATAAAGGGCATGGAAATCAGAAAAGATGAAGTCAAACTATCACTTTTTGCTGAGGGTATGATCTTATATCTAAAAATCCCAAAGACTCCACAAAGATACTCCTGGAATTAATAAATAAATTCAGCAAAGTCTCAGGTTAAAAATAAATGTACAAAATCAGTAGCATTCCTATACACCAATAAGAGTCAACCTGAATAAGAGTCAAATCAAAGACTCAATACCATTCACAATAGCTACAAAGAAAATAAAATACCTAGAAATATACTTAATCAAGGAGATGAAAGATTTCTACAAAGAGAACTACAAAACACTGAGGAAAGAAATTTTGGACAACACAAACAAATGGAAAAACATATTATTCTCATGATCTGGCACAATAAACATTGTTAAAATGTCTATACTATCCAAAGTGACTTACAGATTTAGTGCAATCCCCATCAAAATACCAATGTCATATTTCACAGATCTAGCAAAAATAATTCCTTGCTTTATTTGGATTCAGAGAAGAACCCAAATAGCCAAAGCAATCTTAAGAAAATGAACAAATCTGGAGGCATCACATTACCAGACTTCAAATCATTCTACAAAGCTATAAAAACCAAAACAGCATGGTATTGACACAAAAGTAGAGACATAAATCAATGGAACAGAACAGAGAACTCAGATACAGAATCACCACTTACAGCCAACTGATCTTTAAGCAGACAGCAATATACACTGGGGTAAAGAAACCCTATTCAATAAATGGTGCTGGGAAAATTGGATCGCCACATGCAGAAGAATGAAGCAGGATCCGTATCTCTCACCAAGCACAAAAATTAATTCAAGATGGATGAATGACTTAAATGCAAGCCATGAAACCTTAGAATGCCAGAATAAAATGTTGGAAGGACTCTTCTAGATATCGGCCTAAGCAAAGAATTTATGCAATCACAGCCACAACAAAAATAAATAAATGGGACTTGATTAAATTAAAAAGCTTCTGTGCAGCTAAGGACACAACCAACAGAGCAAATAGACAACCTACAGAATGGGAGAAAATATTCACAAGGTATGAAGCCCATAAAGGCCTAATAACCAGAATCTACAAAGAACTCAAGCAAATCAGCAAGAAAAAAACAAACAACCCCATTAAAAAGTAGGAAAAAGACATGAACAGAAGCTTTTCAAAAGAAGATACACAAATGCCCAATAAACACATAAAAAATGCTCAACATCACTAATTATCAAGGAAATGCAAATTGAAACTTCAATAAGATAATACATTGCCCCATTTAGAATGGCTTTTATTAGAAAGTCCAAAAATAGTAGATACTGGTGTCAATAGAGAAAGGAACACTTATACACTGTTGGTGAGACTGCAAATTAGTATAACCTCTATGGAAAACAGTATGGAGAGTCCTCAAAGAACTAAAAGTAGACCTACCATTCAATTCAGCAATCTCACTACTAGGTATTTACCCAAAGGAAAGGAAGTTGTTTTATCAAAAAGACACTTGTACTCAATGTTCACTGCAGTACAATTCACAATTGCAAAGATGTGGAATCAACCCAAGCGCCCATCAATTCATGAATGGATTACACACACACACACACACACACACACACACACACACCATGGATTACTACTCAGCAACAAAAAAGGATGAATTTAGGCCTCTTACACAATTTCGATAGAACTGGAAACTATTATCCCAAGTGAATCATCTAAAGAATGGAAAAAAAACACCACATGTACTCACTATTAATTTGGAACTAACTGATGAGCACACTGTGCACAGAGGGAAGTAAAATTCAGTGGAAATCCAGCACAGGGGAGTGGGGAGCAGGGGATGGGCAAAAACCTACCTAACAGGTACAATGAGCACTATGTGGGTTATGGGCATACTTACAACCCTGATTTAAGCACAAAATCGATACATGTAGCCAAAAACATTTGTACCCTGTAATATTTTGAAATAAAAGTAAAAATAAAAATGCCTTGCACATAGTTTAAAAAAACTATAATGGTATGAAAATCTTACCTATAATTAGTTTTTTGACTGTTACATAACATAGTAAATTTTCTTTATCCTGTCTAAATATAATTTCTCTACTGTGTTTTAGACATAACTCCTCCAGATTCTTGGGGAAATTTTTATTCTACATGTTCTCATTTGAATCCTTTTCATGAATATGGAAACATGTTCAAATTTCTCCAAGCTCTCAAAATCCTCCTTGATTCCATATCATTTTCTTACTCATACATAATGGCTGATTTTCCCATTAACAGCCAAAAACTCTTCACATTGTTTTCCTTATTTCACATGCTTTTCAATCTATTGAAGGTTAGTAGTTCTTCTACCACTCCTTCATGAAATAGCTTTCTCTAGCATTAGTACTCCTTTCTATGGTGCTAAATCCAAAGAATGGTTTTAAGAATTTGTCTAGCTTAATTCCTAATAGTATTTAGTAATCCAGTCTTCCATGGGCCTCCATTATATTATATTTTTCTAGTAGCTTTATTTCTATTTGCTTAGCTATTCCTTGTCAGTCACACTTGGTAGTTCATTTTTCTCTAATTGTAATGAAGCATTAAAAACAAACATATTTCAAAGCTCTTCGTAGTTCATATTCTTTCCCCAGTCAAATTTACACAAATCCATTATTTCAATCATGATCTATATTTTAATGGCTCCTAGTTTTTTATATCCAGTTCAGGCCTCCACTCTGAGCTCTTTGAGAGATTCTTTTTTTTTTAATTTCACATTTTTACTTGATGCCTCCCTTACCTCCTCACTCCCCATTTACAAGTCATAATTGTTGTGCATTATTTGTCTTAAATATCCTTAAAATATTACTTCGAATCATCATTACCATCATCATGCAAGTACAGGCTAACACCATCTTCTATTTGAAATGATGTAATAGAATCCTAGTTGACTTCACTGCTTACATTCTCATCTTCTATTCTGTCTTCCAGGCTGTCACAAGAATGATCTCTATAAAACTGAGGATTAATTTTGACCCTCTGTTACACAGTTACAACCTTCCAGAGATTGCCATTGAGTTTTGCATGAAGAATAAACATCTTAAGTGAGCCTGTGTCTTGGCATATTCACCATGCATCACCTGGACTATGTGTATCTCTCCATCCGCATTTCACATCAACCTTCAACTTTGTTTCTAAAGTGGAGAGAGACCGATCTCCTTTCAGTTACTCAGATCCCTGCCCAGGGATTTTGCATGAGTTGATAGACTCTGCCCAGAAAATTATTTTCTCAACCTTCTCTCTCAATCTATTTTAGCTTGAGTCTCACTTCCTTATATAAACTTTCCCTAACTTACAGGTTTTTTGTGTAGATGGGGAGAAATGGAAAAGCTGATTTTAATCTTCTGGTGGAATTTCATGACGGCCCTAACAGCTCAACAATCTTGAAAAGGAAGAACAAATTTGGAAGACATGTACTTCCTGATTTTGAAACTTTTTACAAGTCTTCAGTAATCAAAAGAGTGTGATATCAGCATATAAGTAGACATATTGTTCTATGGAAGAGAAATAAAAATCCAGTAATAAATCCACATATCTACTGTCAATTGATTTTTGACAAGGGTACCAAAACCAGTCAATGGGATAAAGAAATCTCTTAAACAAATGGTGCTGGGACAGTTGGATAGCCACATGCAAAAGGATGAAGTTGGACACTCATCTCACACCATGCACAAAATTAATTATGAATGAATAAACACAAATTTAATAGATTAAAAAAAGAAACCTAGGAGAAACCATAGAGGTAAATCTTCATGACTTTGAGTTTTCCAGTGGATTCTTATATGACACAAAAAGCATGAGTAAGATAAGAAAAAATATAGAAATTTCACTTTAACAAAAATAAAAACTTTTGTGCATCAAAGGACACTATTAACAGAGAGACTGATTCTGGTGAAAGAGCATTTTAAAAAAGAAAAGGAAACTTAAAAAGAGAGAGAAAAGGCAACACAGAGGATGGGAGAATACATTTGCATATTATAAATATGATACAGGGCTCATTTCTATATTACGAAAGAACTCTTACCCTTAAAAGGAAAACAAAAAGACACCCAATTCAAAAATGGGCAAACGACTTGAATAGACATTTCTCCAAAGAAGATATACAAATGTCTAACAAACATGTAAAAATGCTAAATTTTATTAGTCATTAGGGAAATGCAAACCAAATCCATAATGAGATACCACTTTATAGCCGTTAGGATAGGTATGATAAAAAAAATAGAGAATAAATGTTGGGGGAGGGGAGAAATTGAAAACCTTGTACTTTACTGATGGGAACAAAAATTATACAGCCACTGTTGAAAACAGTTTTGTGGTCCCTCAATATATTAAACATAGAATTACCATATGACCCAGAAATCCTGCTCCTAGGTATATATCCAACAGAACTGAAAACAGTGTTCACACAAAACTTGCACAATAATGTCTGTCACTACAGTATTCACAATGACTTAAAGGTAGAATCAAGCCAAATGTCCATCAGCTAATGAGTGGTTATATTAAACGTGGTATATCCTTGCAATGAAATATTATTTAACTCTTAAAATAAATTTAATATGGATTAGCGCTGCTAAATGAATGGATGTTATGAGTGCCATGCTGAGTGAAGTGAGCCAGAATAGAAACATTTATTGAGATAGAGAGCAAATTAGTTGCTGTCAGAGGCATGGAGGAGGGGGAATTTGGCATTATTACTTTCATGTGATAAAAATGTTCTGGAACTAGATAGTGTTGATACTTATACAACATTCTAAATGTACTAAATGCTAGTGAATTACACTTTGAAATGATAAAATTGTTAAATTTATATATATATTCATATAACCACAGTAATTTTTTTAATGTTTGTGCAGGTGAAGGGGAGATATTAATTCTAGGTTCAAATTTATCTGAATTTGAATCTCAAATCCTTCACTTACTAACCATAGATCCATGATTAAGCTATTAAACTTTCTGAATCATAAATTAATTAATTATATCATGGAGGGGCAATTACCAGATATTTACTGAGGCAGAGATTGTGATCTAAGATCAGGGTAAAACAGGGAACAAACCAATATTGATCCTGCATCCTGTGGAGCTTACAGTTCAGTAGAGGAAATAGAGATGAGTCAAGTTTCTACAGAAATAAAAATATACTAATAACTTATTTAATATTTGTCACTGTTATTTTGATTAGATATATGTAATACCCAGAGAAATAATCAACACAAGGTTTCTGTTATTATTATTAAGCTTTTAACATTCACACTGAAATCTATTATACTCCAGAGTGAATATCTAATTGCAATCATCTTGAAAATATGTACAGTGAGCCAAAAGGAGTTGACATACTGATATTTATGGCTAACTCAGTAGATGCCATTAGCACCTTTGAGATTTTAAGTACATATTCAAGCAGGTATGAAAGCACATTCACACATGTACACTACACATACATACACATACACATGGTATTACTGAAAACACACAGAACTCCTTTCTGTCATGTCAGAAAATAGCTTAGCTTTCAGCTAGTGCATATTTCTAATAAACTCATAACTCTACTTTTCCTGTGTTTATTTTCTGTACTCAGCATAAGAGAATCCAGTGAAGCCATAATCAACTTCTTTATGAACTTTAAAACAATCTGAAATCTATATATTCTTTTCAAACAGTATCAAACCACATGTCTTGGTATATGCTAAGAAACCACAATTCCATGTACAATATTTGGATTAAATCTCTTGGTGATATCTGGCTACTTCAGATTCTAACCATATACAATCCCTTGGTGAAAAGCTTTTGATTGTGGAACCACAAATTGAGTCAAATTCAACCAATCTTATATTTAAACATGCTGTTATATATTCAAGAACACTTTATGTAATAGACACTACATAATAGCAATAAGTATTTGAATTCTAAAGCTAGAATGAAATATTTTTGGCAAATGGCAGAGCCTCATGAGCCCAAATATTATTCTTAGTATTGCACCTTATTTTGGTTAGTACAAATATACTTGGACTGCTGGAAAAACAAGAGCTCCTGAATCATTCTTATCAGCTAACTATAAATTTTGACAACTGAAGAATCATCAATTCCCGTCTTCCTTTGTGCTATGCTGACATATTGAAGTATTTGAACAGACATTTTTCAAGTAATCTTCCTCCTTGGGTTCAATCTTTCCAAGACTCTGTGGTAATAGATTATAATGTGCTCACTTGAGTAACATTTTCATTTGCACAATTATTTATTATTTACTAATTTCATTTTGTTCCCATTTAAAGATGCTCATAAAGTTAAACTTTTGCAACAATTGCTCTTATTATCAATATAACAAATAAACCAACCCTTTTTTGCTTTTAAGCTTTAAAAATTTGAAAATAGCACAATACAGTATGTGATTCATGTTAGACTATGGTCATATGAGACCTCAGGACATCAATGTTGACATATTATATATATATCATATCTAGTATTTTTCTCATAATAGTAGTCAATATGTTTTCATTTTCATGTATTTTTTTCCTATTTGGGGGCATTGAAACCCTCTTAATTTGGGGAACTACTCCCCTCTCACTCCAAATGTAGTTCTAGTAGGGGTGAAAAAATCATGCTGTCCTAAGCACAGATGATTAATAGAGTTTCTAAATATTTTATGCTTTTAACTCATTTATCCCCATGACAATCATATTGGATAGTCACTATTATCCCCACTTTACTACTATGATAATAAGGCCCAAAAGAATTAAGTAACTTTCCCAAGTCACATGGTTAATAAATGTCAGAGTTGGAATTTGCACAAAAGTTGTTTCCTGTATTCAGTTTCTTACTGTTCTTCAAGTCAGGCTAGTTAAAAGTCTTCCTTGAATTTTTCACATTAGTGCTAAAGTTGCAAAGGTCTCAGTCTAGGAACTGCAAGAAGGTTATGTTTTCTATCTAGCAGAGAAAAGTAGTCTGAGAAAATGGAGCCAAAATGGACAAAGGAAGAGTGTTGAAAAAAAGACTACCAATAGCACTGAAGATATGTTCTGGTCATTTCTAAAGCCACTGTGGTTTGGCTGGTCAATAAGTTTTCCTTCTCCTAGGCAATCAAAATATGTTTTATTTTTCTTCTGCATACAATGTTTCTAATTTTGGTAAAATATAAATAACATAAAATTTATCACTTTGACCATTTTTAAGTATGCAGTTTAGTAGTATTAAGGACATTCATATCATTGTGCATCTAATCCCCAGAAATTTTCTTCTTGCAAAACGGAAACTATCCCCATTAAACAACAACTCTCCATTCCTCCCTGTCCCTATGAATTTGACTACTCTAGGTACCTCATCTAAGTAGAATCATAGAGTAGCTCATCTAAATAGAATCATAGAGTATTTGTCTTAGCATAATGTCTTCAAGGTTCATCATTTTGTAGCATGTCTCAGGATTTCCTTTCAAAATACGTTTTCTAATACACTTATCTGAAACAATGTTTGAAAAATAGCAAGTAGACTTGTTGGCCCACTATAAAGGGGTAAGGGTGTTTAGGGGTAAGGTTAGGGAGATAATAGGAGCAAGGGACAGAAGTTGCAGGGCCTTGTAGGTCAATGTACAGACTTTGGCTTAGACTCAGAGTAGATTTGGGAACCATGACAGGCTTTTGAGAAGAGGAGTGGCATGATCTGACTTATGTTTTTAAAGAATTACTTAGAATGTTGAGTATCAGAATTAAAGGAATGAAGAAACCAGATTGAATGCCCTTGCAAAAATCCAAGTGAGAGATGTCGTACGGACCAGAGTAGTTAAAGTGAAAGTAGTGAAATTTGAAGGTGGAACCAATGCGATTTCCTGAAGGCTTACAAGTACCGTGCAAGAGAAAACACAATCTGGAATGATCTCAAGGATTTCAGTCTGAGCATCTGAAAAGGTGGGGATCAAATGAAATGGGGATTATATGAACACATTTAGGGGGGATATCAAGAACAAATGAGCAGAAGGAATGGTCAATGGTATCAAATATTACATAGTTATCCTGTGTAATAACAGCTGAAAAAGTATCAGATTTGGTTACTAATGGTGAATTTGTGAGAGCTGCTTCAGTGCATTAGAAGGAAAGACACGAGACTGCAAAGTCAGAAACAAGGAATGATAGTAATACCAGAAATAGTAATGTATGTCATCTTTTTCAAGAGTCTAGCTCTGAAGAAATGAAGATAACATTGTAGTTAAAAGAATACATAGAATTGTGGTAAATATTTAAAACTTATTTTATGGAAATGTAAATGATTTATTGCATTTTTGGAATATATTTCATTACATCATATTTACATTTCTTGGATGTGTGCAATGCATATGGCTATAATTTAACTCAGAAATGTAAAACATTTTCCCGCATCTCAGAATATTTTTCTTAGAATGAGTTAAATCAGGAGCAATTTTCAGAGAACATGACTTTTTCACCTTATCAAATTATAAAGGAAACATACTTTCTTTGGTACCACTCAATATGATTAAGATAATGAAATGTAGTATCTGTGAGAACATTTAGTTTCTTCTACCTATGAGTTTGTGTTTCCTGAAACTTTGGCACTATTAACAAGTGTTTGCAGTCAGCTGGTGACAGTGTTTTTATAAAAAAATTAATAACAATTCATCAGCGACATACTGCTTTGTCTTAGTTACATAGTGTCTTATCTCACTTTGACTTTGGTGATTTTTTCCTAAGTAATGCAATAATAATTTATCCTAACTCTTTTCTAAAATTCCTTAGGGTGAATGTGATATTTTAAAGCTTACTGTTATTACTTTTAAAGCTAGTACGTAAAAATTATTAACAGTTTTTCTTGTGTGATAGAGATTGATGGTTGAACCCAATAGCTGTTTCCTCCTTCTTGCAGAGAAAAATAATTCTCAGTTTTTAGATGGGCATATGATGGATCAAAGTAAATCTTTCACTTTCCAAACTTCTTTGATCCCAGTGATTAACATGCTACAAATTTGGGGCCAATGGCAAGAATAGAAATAGTCTGGTGGCAATTTCCTGGAACTTTCCTTAAATGGCCATTGCTTCATGAAATTTTTCCCTTTTCTTCATTTTTTTCCCTCAGTCCTACTGCTGAAAATAGGGTATTATTATTATTGTTATAGTTTCTTGGGCATTATCACATACAATGAGGACATTATCCATACCTTAGAAACTGGAAGTAATCACCTGGAATGAGCTGCATACATGAGTACTTTGGAAAGCAAAGCTAACATGCCACCTTGAACTTCTTTTATAATAATATATATATATGTTAAGGGTGTGCAACATGATGTTTTATACGCCTGAACTTCCTATGTCTAAGTTACTGCATAAGATGGAAATACATTTTTTATTTAAGTCACTATGTGTGGTCTTTGGAATTTATGACCAACCCTTAAATGATACATCATGATTCTCATTAAGAAACTTTAGAACAATGACATTTAGAACAATGAAGTATGTTCAGTATTCAATGAAATATATTTAGGATACCTTTTAAATAAAATATCTGACAATTACTGTTCTGTTTCTACCATCCTTTTCACAGCCATATTTTCATACTTTTTAAAAAATTTCTCTTTGGAGTATTAAGTACACAGAGAAAAAGGTAGAGATAATGAAAGGAATACAGCTGTATAACCTGTGTTCAGATACAGAAATAGAACCGCACACCAGAGGATCTCCTCCTGGCCTTTTGTCATCTGAAGATAAACAGTATGCTTTGACTTCCAACACTAATGATTGATTATGTCTGTTTTTGAAATGCATGTATTTGGAATCCTTTAATTTATAGTCTTTTTTTGGATGAGGTGAGTAACTTTTTCACTAAATATTATGCTTATGATATTCATGTGGCATGTTTGTTCTTACTCTGGTATAGCTTCCCATTTAGTGAAAAATGTGTAGTTATATGGAGAGGTTTCACCTAGATCTCCCCTCTAGGAAGGATTTGTGTCCACTGCAGGGAGTATGGGAGCAGATGGCTTCCAACTCTAAGTATCTCAGGATCTGCCTCAGTTGTAGAGAATCACTTTAAAAAATAATAATAATAATGACTTTATTTTTTAAAGTGGTTTTAGGATCATAGCAAAATTGAGAAGAAGGTGCAGAGATATCCAATATATCCCCTGCCCCTACATGTGCACAGCCTCCTTCATTATCAACAACCCCCCATCACATTAGTATGTTTGTTACAATTTATGAACCTACAACGACACATCATTATCACTCAAAGTCCATTGTTTATATCAGAGTTCATTTGTGGTGGCGTACATTCCAACAAATACATAATGGCATGTATCTACCAGTATAGCATCATAGAGGATATTCTCACTACCTAAAAATCCTTTCTCCTTTGCCTACTCATCACTCCTTCCCCATGATCCTTGGGAACCACTGATCATTTTACTGTCTCCATATATTTACCTTTTCTAGAATGTCATACAGTTGGAATTATCATCCTATAATGGGCAGTGCTGGTCTACCCAGACTACTTTTTTGCACCTAGTAAGATGCCTTCAAGTTCCTTTATGTCTTTTCATGGCTTTATAGCTGATTTCCTTATAGCACTGAATAATATGCGATTGTCTGTACCACCATATATTTACCCATGCACCTACTGAAGGACATCTTAGTTGCTTTCAAGTTTCAGCACTTATGAATAAAGCTACTATAAATATCCATGTTCAGGTTTTTGTGTGAACATTAGTTTGCAACCCATTTGGCTAAATACCAAGGAGCATGATTACTGGATCATATGGTAAGAATATGTTTAGTTCCATAAGAAACTGTCAAACTGTCTTCCAAAGTAGCTGGATCATTTTATATCAGCAATGTGTTGGAGTTCCTGTTGCTCCACATTTTCACCAGCATTTGGTGTAGTAACTATTATGGATTTTGGTCATTCTAATAGGTGTGCAGTAGTATCTTATTACTGTTTTAATTTGTACTTCTCTGATGACATATGCTGTGTAACATCTTTTCATATGTTTATTTGCCATCTGTATATCTTTTTTGATGAGATATCTGTTAAGGTCTTTGGTCCATTTTTTGTTCATATGATATTTTATTTAACGTTAAAAACTCTTATCTCTTATGTAAGATTGACAATTTTACTCCCACTATTTATTAATATACATTTTTATTTTTAATTGTAAATTGACAAATTATGGTTGTATATATTTATGGGGTACAAAGTGATGTTATGATTTATGAATACAATGCGTAATATTTAAATCAACCTGATTAACATATCCATCACCTCAAATACTCATTTTTTGTGGTGAGAAATTTTGAAATTTACTCTCTTAGGGATTCTGAAATGTACAACACATCATTTACTATATTCACTACATTGTGCAATATATCTCAAATGACCTATTCTTTGTTGTCTAATTGAGGCTCTTTGTACTCTTTAACTATCATCTCCCCATTCCCAACAACACTCTCAGCCTCTGGTAACCATCATTCTATACTTTGCTTCTTCAAATTTGATTGTTTTAGCTTTGGCCCATTTCTTAATCATGTTTTTTCATTTATTGTTTGGTTTCAATAGTTCTTTGTATATTTTGGATAAACGTCCTTTATCAGATACTGCTTTGAAAATAGTTTCCCCCATTTTTTCAAAGTGAATTTGATTTTTTAAAGTCAAATTCCACTTTTTTACTGATGGTATATAGAAAAGTGATGGACTTTTTAATATTAACCTTGTATTCTGCAACCTTCCTATAATTGCTTATTAGTTCTGAGAAGTTTTTTATAAGTTCTTTTGGATTTTCCTACAAAGAAGATCATGTCATCTGCAAACAAAGAGGTTTTTTCCCTTCCTAATCCATATACCTTTCATTTTATTTTCTTGTCTTATTGCATTAGCTAGGATTTCTAAAATGATGGTGAAAATATTGGTGAGAGGAGATATCTTTGCCTTGTTCCTGACCTTACTGGGAAAGCTTCTAGTTTCTCACCATTAAGTGTTACTATAATGTTAGCTACAGGATTTTTGTAGAATGTCTTTATCAATCTGAGGAAGTTTCCCCTCATTTCTAGCTTATTGACAGTTTATATCATGAATGGCTGTTGAATTTTGTCAAATGTTTTTTTCTGCATCTGCACCATACAGTTATGTGGTTTTCCTTCTTTAGTCTGCTGATGTTAATGATTACATTAATTGATTTTTGAATGTTGATCTATCCTTGCATATCTAATTATAAATCCCACTTGATCATAGAATATAATATTTCTTATATATTATTGGACTAAATTTGCTAATATTTTTTGAGGATTTTACATCCATGTTTATGAGAGATATTGGTCTATAGGTATTTTTACTTATAATGTTTGTCTGATTTTGGTATTAGGGTGATGCTGGCCTCATAGAATGAGTTAGAAAGTATTCCTTCTGCTCTATTTTCTGAAAGAAATTATAGAGAATTGGTATGATTTTTTCTTAAACGATTGGTAGAATTTACCAGTGAGCCCATCTGGGCCTGATGTTTTATCTTTTGGAACATTACTATTGATTCACTTCCTTTAATAAATACTACATGCTCATATTGTCTGTTTCTTCTGGTGTTATTTGGCATGCTGTGTCTTTCAAGGAACTGGTCCATTTCATCTAGGTTACCAAGTTTGTCAGCATTGATTTATTGATATTATTTTTGATTATTCTTTTAACGAGCATGGAATCTGTAATGGCATCTTCTCTTTCATTTTAGATATTAGTAATTTGTGTATTCTCTTCTTTTTGTTAGTTATCTTAGCTAGAGGCCTATCAATTTTACTGACCTTTTCAACAAACTAGCTTTTGAATTCATTTATTTTCTCTCTGCTTCTCTTGTTTTCAATTTCACTGATTTCTGCTTTAATTTTTACTATTTCTTTTTTTCTTCTTATTTTGGATTTAATTTGGTCCTTTTTTTCTAGTTTCCTAAGGTGGAAAGTTAGATGATTTTATTTACTTATTTATTTTTATTATTATTATTTTATTTCAGGATATTATGGGGGTACATTTTGGTTACATGAAATGCATTTGCCTTGCTCAAGCCAGGGCCACAAGCATGTCCTTCCCCCACAGTGAGCCCCATCTCCATTAGCTGTGGGTTAACTCACCCCACCTGCTCCTGCCCCCACCCCCCAACCCCCCTCCCTGACTGGCACCCAGTGAGTATTACTACCATGTGAGCACCTTAGTGTTGATCAATTAGTACCAGTTTAATGGGGACTACACGTGGTGCGTATTTTTCCATCCTTGTGATACCTCACTTTGAAGGGTGGGCTCAATCTCTATCCAGGATAATATAAGAGGTACTAGATCACCATTGTTTTTTGTAGTTGAGTAGTATTCCATGGTATACATGTACCAAATTTTATTAATACACTCATGGATTGATGGGCATCTGGGTTGTTTCCACATCTTTGCAATTATAAATTGTGCTGCTATAAACATTCAAATGCAGGTATCTTTATTATAGAATGTCTTTTTTTCCTTTGGATAGATGCTTAGTAGTGGGATTGCTGGATTGAATGGTATTTCTATTTTTACCCCTTTGAGGTATCTCCAAATTACTTTCCACAGGGGTTGTACTAATTTGCAGTCCCACCAGCAGTGTAAGAGTGCTCCAATCTCTCCACATCCACACCAGCATTTGTTATTTTGGTACTTTTTGATAGAGGCCATTCTCACTGGAGTTAGGTGATATTTCATTGTAGTTTTGATTTGCATTTCCCTAATGATTAGAAATGTTGTGCACTTTTTTATACGTTTGCTGGCCATTATTCTGTCTTCTTTCGAAAAGTTTCTATTCATGTCCTTTGCCCATTTATTGATGGGGTTGTTTGATTTTTTTCTTGTTGATTTTTCTAATTTCTATGTAGATTCTTGTTATCAACCCTTTATTGGATATGTAGAAAACAAATATTTTCTCCCATTCTGTAGGTTGTCTATTCACTCTAAGAACAGTTTCCTTGGCTGTGCAGAAGCTTTTTAATTTGTTCAGGTCCCATTTGTTTATTTTTGTTGCTGCTGTGATTGCTTTGGGAGTCTTCTTCATAAATTCCTTACCTAGGATGATGTCTAAAAGAGTATTCTCCACATTTTCTTCCATAATTCTTAAGGTTTCATGCCTTAGGTTTAAGTCTGTTATCCAACGTGAATTGATTTTTGTGAGAGGTGAGAGGTAGGGATCCAGTTTCAATCTTCTGCATGTGTGGCTATCCAGTTTTCCCAGCACCAATTATTGAATAGAGATTCTTTTCCCCAATGTATACTTTTGTCTGCTTTGTCGAAGATTAGATGACAATATAAGGAAGGGTTTAGATCTGGGATCTCCGTCCTATTCCAAAGGTCTATATATCTGTTCTTGTGCCAGTACCATGCTGTTTTGGTTACTATAGCCTTACAGTAAAGATTGAAGTCTGGCAGATTGATGCCTCCCAATTTTTTCTTTTTGCTTAAGATTGATTTGGCTATACGAGGTCTTCTATGCTTCCAGATGAAGCGCAGAATTATTTTTCTAAATCTGTAAAGAATGATGGTAGAATTTTGACAGGGATTGCTTTAATTCTGTAGATAACTTTAGGTAGAATAGACATTTTAACAATATTCATTCTACCAATCCATGAGCGTGGTAGGGATTTCCATTTCTGTACATCGTCTATAGATTCTTTTCTCAGTGATTCGTAGTTCTCCCTATAAATGTCTTTCACATCCTCATTAAATATATTCCTAAATATTTAAATTTCTTTGATGCTATTGTGAAAGGTGATGCATCTTTGATTTGATTTTTGGCTTGACTGTTATTGGCGAATATGAATGCCACTGATTTGTGTGCATTAATTTTCTATCCTGAGACTTTACTGAATTTGTTTATCAATTCCAGGAGTCTCTTGGCTGAATACTTGAGATTTTCTAGATATAATGGCATATCATCAGGAAAGAGTGAGAGTTTGACCTCTTCTGCCCCCAGTCGGACAGAATTCTGACTTAATTCCCTTTCCTTGTCTGACTGCTCTGGCAAAGACTTCCAGCATTATGTTGAATAGAAGTGAGGATAGTGAGCAGCCTTATCTGGTTCCAGTTCTAAGAGGGAATACTTTCAATTTTTCCCCATTTAATATATCGGCTGTGGGTTTCTCATATATGGCCTTAACAATTTTAAGAAATGTCCCATCTATGCCTATTTTGTTGAGAGTTTTAATCATAATAGTGTGCTGGATTTTATAAAATGCTTTTTATGCATCTATTGAGAGAATCATATGGTCTTTGTTCTTGCTTTTATTTATGTGGTGAATTACATTTATAGATTTGCATATGTTGAACCAGCCTTGCATCTCTGGGATAAAGCCCACCTGGTCGTGGTGAACTATTTTTTTGATGTGCTGTTGGATTCGGTTTGCTAAAATTTTATTGAGGATTTTTGCATCTATATTCATGAGGGATATTTATCTGTTTTTTTTTTTTTTTTTTTTTGCTACATCCTTTCCTGGCTTTGGTATCAAGGTGATATTGGCTTCGTAGAATGAGTTTGGGGGGATACTATCCTTCTCTATGTTTTGGAATAATTTCTCCAATATAGGTATGAGTTTTTCTTTGTATGTTTGATAAAATTCAGGAGTGAACTTATCTGGTTGGGGACTTTTTTTTTTTTTTTTGGAAGATTTCATTGACTGCTTCTATAACCAAAAAGAATACATTGATCCAGGAACAAAGGCATAAATGGAAGAATTGATTCCCTTATCATGACTCCCAACTGGTATTTTGAGCTTCCCCACATCACAACTGTGGGCTCTGCAAGAGAGCTATCAACATCTTGGTGAATAATGGACCCTGATCATAGGATGTAGTGTGGGAAAAATAAATCTGGATCCCAGGTGATCCACTTGGGTGACTCTTGCTACTTCCTTGCTGAATTGTGAATTTACATGAAGAGATACAGCAAAAAAGATATGGTGGAGGCCAGGGTATGGTGTCAGATCCCTTGTGGATTGTATTACCAGATAAATCACTGATGATGACTTAGATTGTAACTTAGGGTGAAATAAACATAGACTTTAGAATGGAAGATGTTAATGATGAGTGTTAATTACTTTCTGAAGACCAACTGCAGCCTATAACCCCCAACAACACATATTCACACATTCCAGATATGCTTATGACAAGGAAAAAAAATTACGTAGTGTGAGAAAATGGAACAACATTGAGGAATTCATAATATTTAAGAATAAGCTATACGCCCGATCTAGAAATAATAATCTAAAAGTACTTATAAATATTATATTTAAGATGTTAAAAATTGATGAAGGAACAGAAAAAATAACAAAAAAAAACCAGAACTGAATGCACAACATATGGTCAGTTATGTGACAAAAACAAAAGTCCTGGGAATAAAAAGTATGATTATTGCAATAAATGTACTCAATGGGTAAGTTAAAGAGTAGACTAGATAAAGGAAGAGATCTTGTTGATTACAAAATATATTTGAAAAAGCTAACCAGAAAAAAGTACAAAAAATAAAGAGATAGAAAATATAAAAGAGAATTTATAGGTTATAGAAATAAATAAGAGAATGAATGAAGGAAGACAATATTTCAAGTGATGATGGTTGAACATTTTTTCAAAAATATGTGTCCAAATTTTGAAGGATCCTGAATAAGATAAATTTTTAAAAAGCTGTATGTGGACACTTTGCAAGATACAATGCAGAACAAAAAATGCAGAAAAATCTTGAAAGTGCCACAAAATAAAAAGACTGATTATTTAGTGACAATAGATTAACAGCTGACTTCTCACTAGCAACTACACAGAAGACAGTGGGATAGTATTTCAGTGCTCAGAGATAGTAACTGTCAATCTAAACAAGTTTTCTGCAGTGATAATCTGTAAATTCTTCAAGAGTCAGTTCGAAATAACGGCATTATCAATTACACAAAACCAAAAAATAACATTATTCACAAAAAGAACCGCAAACTGAATCAAGTATGTAAAAAAAAAACAAAACCTGATAGAAATGACAAAAAATATATCAGTATTCAGAATAAAAAACTATTTTAAAGACAATAAATTAAGAAGAAAAGGATAAAATAAGGTAATTTCAGAATATATATGAAGACTGATAGCATTTATCTAAAGATTTTACAGCTACAAAGTAGTACTAAATGTTATTAGTGGTGTATACATATGAAATAAATCTATAAAAACATAGGTTAAAGAGTATGTATGTGCATCACTAATTTAATAAATTTTATTTTATTTTAAATTTAATAATTTTTTAAAAAATTATTCCTCTGGAGGGGGAGGAAGGTATAGGAAGGTGTTTGGAAAACAGAACAAATGAGATTGAATTGTATGTGTACTGGTTTATTAAAAAACAAGGTGAAGAGAAGCAAAGGTACTAAAAATAAAAGGAAGCCAAAACCCACAGTCCACATTGTGTATTAAACAGCTCACAACTTAAAAACAAACTAACAAATGAGGATAAAACATTTTTTAAAATCAAAATGCAATTAATGTGTTTAAAATTTTTAAGTGGTTTTATTTTGCCTCCACAAGAGGCAAACTAAACTAAGGAGTTTAGTTTAAAATCGGTTTTATAAACTAGTGTCTGCTTATTTCTCCAGCCAATCTTTGCTAACCTTTGCCAACTGTCTTTCTTGAAACATATGTGGAAATTCTCTCAGGTTCATTAGAAACTGTTTGACTTGCAGAATCTCATGTCTAGACTCTAACATATACTGGGCTTTGTTTGCTTCACAATTTCAGCTTGCTAATTCTTTAATATTCTTCAGATTTCAGCAGTTTCTTCCTCTCAAAATCCTTCCTTGACCACTCAATCCCTTTCAGGTTACCTGAATCTTCCAGATGTTGTAGTTTTATGTTTTGTTCTGGTACCAATTTATTGCTCTCTGACCAATTCTAGAAGGTAAAGCTTGTGCTTCTCATATAATTCATTCAAATGTCTCACACAGTAAATAAAATATAATAGATACTCAAGTTTTGGGGGATTAAATGAACACATAGATAAATACATCATATAATCGGAATTAAAAAGTTAATTGCAAAGGTCCTTTAGCATTAAAATTCATAATTTCATAAACTATGAGTATTAATTTCTGATTAACTTACGAAAACATACAAGTCTTAAAGTATTACTGAAGATTTCTTTTAATTCTGAGGTCAATTGTTTTAAAAGAGGAGATGCATAGATTTTGAAATTAGTCTAGAAACTGGAAGATCCAATTTATTTCTTCACATTAAATTTCTTTTTTTTTCTTTTCTTTTTTTTTTTTTTTTTAGAGACAGAGTCTTGCTCTGTTGCCCGGGCTAGAGTGAGTGTCATGGAGTCAGCCTATCTCATAGCAACCTCAAACTCCTGGGCTTAAGCAATCCTTCTGCCTCAGCTTCCCGAGTAGCTGGGACTACAGGCATGTGTGCCACCATGCCCGGCTAATTTTTTCTATATATATTTTTAGTCATCCGGATAATTTCTTTCTACTTTTTAGTAGAGACGGGGTCTCGCTCTTGCTCAGTTTGGTCTCGAACTCCTGACCTCAAGCGATCCTCTCGCCTCAGCCTCCCAGAATGCTAGGATTACAGGCATGAGCCACTGCACCTGGCCCACATTAAATTTCTTTATTTTTACTTTTTATTTTAGTTTTGTGAGAAAGAGTTTTGCTCTGTCGCCCAGGCTGGAGTGCAGTGGTATGATTACAGCTCACTGTAACCTCAAACTTCTGGGCTCAAGTGATCCTCCCACCTCAACCTTTCAAGTAGCTAGGAAAACAGGTGCTTCCCACCATACCTAGCTCATTAAAAAAAAAAAAATGTAGAAATGGGGTCTCACTATGTTGCCTAGGCTGCTCTCAAATTCCTGGCCTTAAGTAATCCTCCTGCCTTGACCTCCCAAAGTGCTAGGATTATAGGCATGAACAGCACCCAGCCTCTTCACATTAAATTTCAATAAAAATATATAAAGTCCATCTTTCCTGCCTGATCTTCTCTCAGTCTACCAAGTAAAAGATAAGAAGTCACAGATGATGACTGATAAGTGACACTGTCCATGACTCTCTAAGAGAAAATCTTCTTTTGTCTTAATATGTCTACTTTCACACAATTTGTCTTACTGTGCCTTATATCTCACAATAGAAGTAAGATGAATTAGCTACACAAATAGTAGTAACTACAGCCAAATTCCCAGTAAAGTTAATGCATAATGATGACCACAGACACTCATCTACCACTCTGGGAGGCTAAAAATCTTGTATAATATGGTGAAACCATGAGTTCCTATTAAATAGCACATAGACAAGTAAATACTAATCATTTATTTCAGCAAGAATTATTGACTGTTTTAATTATTTTGTGAAAACCAGTGTGTTTTCTCAAAGATATTTATTCCCAGACTTGTTAAGGAAGTTCTGGAAGAGAGTTGATATCATTAAAATGACGATGATGATGATGATGATGATGATGATGATGATGATGATGATGATCTCCATGAGAAACTAGTTTCTGCTTTGAGGCAGAAGGCAAAGCCAGCAATCTAGGGATTGGGGTTAGTTTGTGTCAATGAAGAGAAGTAGCTTCATATGTGTTTCATGAAGAAGTGGACAGAAGAAACTTTAGAAGTATTGAATATAGTTAACCTAGAATTGTGGAGTGCAAAGTAATTCTGAGGTTTCAGTCAGGGGACTCATCACATCCTTATGCTCCTTAAAGTGGTTGAGGAGGTTGAGAGGGCTCAGAAAGCAGTGGGGAAATTTTTTATTCCATTTTCATATCAAGTTCTGCACAGCAGCTGTTTCAAAACATTCTACTGTCTTAAAAGTGCCTGACACCTTCTGTTTTGGAATATGACCTCAAAGATATTTTACTGTTAAGTATAATTCCTTCTCACTTGAACTCATTCCATCTTTTTCTTCCTCTTTACAAGTTCCCTCAGGCTCACAATTCATTCCTGATTCCTCTACTTCTTTCATACCTCACATCAAAATTTTCAGCAAATCCTGTGAGTTTTAGAATGAAAATATATTCAGAATCTTACCACTCTGACCATTCCCATGGCTACCATTTGGGTCTAAACCACAGTCTCTCACTTGCGTTATTGTAACAGCTTCTGAATTGGCATCCCAGCTTGTCCTTGCTCTCTTGCAATCTCTTCTCAACACACCAGATAAAATCATTGTTTTCATGTAACTAATCTGTTCAGATCTCTCTAATAGCTACCCATTTCACCCAGGGTGAATGCCAAAAATCTGAAAACGGCCGACAATACCCTTCATGAACTCAACACTCATTACCATCCTGCTCTCCATCCTCTACCACTCTCTTCCTTGCTAGGCTCTCACACTGCTTTTGCTGTAATACCTTAGCTACCATCCCACCTTAGAACATTTGCACTGGCCATTTCCTCTGCGTGAAATTCTTTTCTATCAGAGATTCACATAGCTAACCTTTGTCTTCATTCAGGTCTTGATTCAAATTTCTTGTCGTTTCTTGACTGTCCTGACTACCTTATTTAATACTGGATCTCCATTTCCTTTATTAATCTCTATAATATTTGTTACTTTGTCCTCTCTCTTTCTTCCTTCCTCCCTCCCTGCCTCTTTTCTTTCCTTCTTTCCTACTCCCTTCCTCCCTCTCTCCCCCCTTGCCCTTCCTCTGTCCCTGCCTCCTTCTTCTTGCCTCTCTTCTTCTCTCTCTCTCTTTTTCTTTATCATCCAGTTGACTGAAGGATTACTTTGAATAACTAAATGATTACTTTTGCCAACTAGAATGGAAACCCCAAGGGCAGGGAGTTTTGGCTGTGATCAGTACTATTCTCCAAAAGCCTAGAAAGAGCTATGACTATAGGCAAACACTAAATAAATTCTGATTAAATAAATGAATTATTTCCATCTTTCTTTTCACTGCTGAAGTAGCTTTCCAAAGCTAACCCTTTTATCTGTACTTAGATCCTTTATAATATATGCCCATTAATTACTCCTGTGCCTGTTTCCTTCAATTTTTACCATCACTTATTTCATGAACATATTCAGATATCCCCTAGCCCTGGGAAAGTCTTCAGTGCTTCATTTGCTTAGCACACTTATATATTTTCTGGTACAGTAATTTACATTCAGCACTTTTGGTGCTTTCCATTTACACTTCACTCTTTGCAATCTTGTTTCTGTTTCTTAACACTCTTGAAATTGCCTTAATGACTCTCATTATTGGCCTATTGTTATAATCAGCCTATAGGTTTGTTTTCAGTACTTAAATTGCTTGCTCTCTCGATAACATTTTGAGGCAAAGATCATTCTGTTCTTTGGGAAATTTCTCTTATGATTAGTGAAGTAGATAAGAATTAGATGAATTATATGTAATCAGGTTCACTCTTACTTCCAATTGTTTGATTTCAAAACAGAAAGAGTTCTTGGGGATTTTCCTGATTATAAAATATACCTGCAGCTTGCAAGAGAAAAGAAACCCAGGCTTTTAACAACCTTAGTTTAAAGCAAATGTCAGGATGTTCATTACAAAATTGTCTAGTTAAAAATATGTATTGAATATATAGCATGAATATGGAAAGAAACTTGCTTAGTTCAAGAAAAGGAAAGCAAACTTTCTATTATTAAATTAGTGTCTCATCCATTATAGTCATTTTCTGTAATATCAAGGATAATGTAGAAGAAGTGGAAATAATTTGTAAATACATGACACAGGTGTGGAAATAACAGGAAATAGATTTTATAGAATCTACAAAAAGTTTGTTGCAGGAAAACTAAAAAGGTCCACAACAGGTTGAAAAATTGAGTGATGACAAAATAATGCTTATAGGAAATTTATAGTTCATAAAGAGTTTTGATATCATTTGAATTTTAAAACAAGCCTTTTATGTATTCATATTACAACCATTCTAAGGAAGCTGAGCCTCAGAAAGTTTATGGGATTCACATAAAAAATATTCAGCTTATGAATCTTTTTTCTTTTAGTCCAGAATACAGCCTTTTCTACAATACTTTTCTATGTGTTTATGGAAGTTTGGACTTCCTTGGCCTCCAGTTTCTATGTGGAGGGATTTCCACTAATATATTGGCTCTCCAAGTTCAGTCCAGAGACATCAGGAGATACTTGAACCCATTTCACAGGGTCTATAATTTCAAAATTATTTTTGAAATATTAAGTTGTTATTTTCCTTTTTCTAAACTCCCATTCTCTTAAAAAAAAAATAGAGATTTCCAGACACTATCTGACATATGGTATTGCAACAGATTGAATACTGTAGCAGATATAAGGATCTAGCTGCCTTCTATTAAATAAAACATTAAAGAGATTTGGGAAAATATAAAACAATATTTTGTTTTACTCTTAATATGTTTTTGTTTTGGAAAATACAGATATTTTTGTAAAAGTATATTTTTATTGTAACATGTTATATGTTTATTATTATTTTAATGAATTGATAAATGTTTTAAATGTTTCTCAGATTTAAATTTCCCGTATGGTTTCAATGAATTTCATCTGCATAAATAAAAACTATTTAGGTAACTGATAATTTTATGCATCTAAAAGAGTTGTAAGACCAAATGTTTGAGAAGCAGTGTCCTAGAGTAACAGTATGAGTAATACTTTCCTCTCCCCTATCCTCACTTCCCCATGGAAGAAGGGTCCGCCATTGGATCAGTGGGTTACATCCATTATACCATATTTTGACTGGTGCTTGTCATCACTTGTGCCTGCTTTCTCAATTGGTTGAAATGAGAGAAGGGGGAGAAGGAGGTTATTTATTGTCCTTTCATGAAATACATGTGATTAGGAGACCAGAAGAATCTAATTCATTTCTTTCTAGCTTGTGAATATTAGAAGAAATACTCTTCTTAGGGCATCATTTTCTTTATTTGTAAAATGAAAATGTGGTGGCAATTTAGATCTCTTTGTTTATGAATGCCACCATCCTTTATTTTAACTAAAACCTATTTGTATGACAATTATATTAGAGCAAAACATGATACTTCCTGTTCTCTGTCATAGGTTCTATTTCTCATGAGTATACTTAGAAGATAAACATTAACCTATCCCTAGCAACTGCACCTCTAGATATAAACTCTGAAATACCAAGAATTTTCAGCTTGAAAGATAGTTTTTCAGATATTAATAGAAGTTAATGGTAGCTTTATTTCCAGATTAGTGATTTATTTGAGAAAATTATTTGCTTAATGAAGGGCAAAATCACACTGATTTACTTTGATTTGATTACCTTTGAGATTTAAGGAAAATCACTAGTAAATTAAGTTAGCATAAGAATCCTTTATGTGATGCAACTTTGATATGCTATGGAAAATTTTTTGATAGTTATGGGAAAATAATCTCAGATTCTTAAACATATTTTCCTAGGTTTCCCTAAGATTTTCAAAAATATTTATTCTGGGTTCAAAGAAATTTATTTATTCAAAGTTCAAAGAAAAACTCTGAAACTTCTCTGCCCTAATTGGAATATTAGAAAATCAACTTAAAGAAAAAATACATAAATCTATATAATAGATATATAAGCATATATTATACATATTAAATATAAAATAGATATTATATGTGCATATATGATAAACTGAGGATTAAATTATAGATGTATTATGTGAGTGCTTATTTGTATCTATTAGGAATAAGGGTAAGCTGTTCTGAACTTAATCTCAAGCAAATATTTTTGAACTAGTGAAATGTTACATTAACTGTTTTTTGAGTAGAAAGTTATGTTAGTGCTCTAAATACTTGGCCAACATTTGTGATATGAAAGTTTTAAGATGATTATGTTTTGTTATAATACAACTTTTATTGAGTTCATTGTATGTACTGGGTTGTATGGTAGGTAACTAGAAATCCAAAAAGTATAAAAATAGTATTTTGAAATTTCTTATAGAGATAAAAGTTAGTAGGCATCTTCTAGGTATCTTTAGCAGCACAGATAAGTGCTATTAATTTTTTTGATTAAATAGAAAGGCTTATGGATAACATACTAACAGAACGCACATGAGAAAGTAAATAATTTATCTCAGAGGAACCAGAGAGAAGGGATAGAAAAGGTTGTATTTAAGCCAGTCTTTTTAGAAAATGAGTCCTCCAATTAGACAAAGAAATGAAGGGATTTAATGAAGACTGTACAGTTTCAGAAAGGACATGAAATATTAAAATGTTTAGTATATCTGACAAATCAGATAATATAATAGAATTAAATATGTCCAAATAGAAGCACCATTAAGAAAAGATAAGTAGACTACCATGGTGTAGCAGACACTTGTTGCCTGCCATATCTCCTTGGGTTGTATCTTTTAGTGTATTCTGACCTTATTTCAACTGTCTGAGGGCTCTCTCTGGTGGCTGAAGCCTGCCCTGGACATAAAGTACTAAAGAATAAATGCCCACTAAGAGCTACCTTCTGCTACTGAATGAAGGTAGTTGGTGTATTAATATAATACTCCAGCTCCCTCACCCTTTGGCTAGATAACTCTAAGGTACATGTTCTGCACTGATTCCTTCAATTCCCCAGCAAAGTAAAGCTCCAGTTGAAACATGATAATGGATTTAACAAGCCATACTTTATTGGCTGCCTTCTTTTCCCTGTCTCACTTTCCACTTCCCTGTTCTTGTAGCCTGGGATTAAACCCAAATAAATTAAACACACTCAGCTGACTGTGAGAGACTTTGCTGCTGGTGGAATGTAACTAAGGCACATGAATTTAATTGATATGTAATATTATTTAAGAACCATTGAATCCTTTCATATCCTGTATGATGATTCTATACCAGTATCTAGCTTGCTTTCTTTTTCAAGCTCATCAGAAAAGTGTACAAGTAATATTAATGTATAATTTAGTGTAATGTGGAAACCGAACATTTTAGAACTATAGTCTAAGAAATTTGACCTTCATTATAATGCCTGCTATTTCTTCTTTAGTTAAAAGAGACCATAGAGGTGGATGCTTAATAGCAAAGAACTGGGAGTCAGACCAATTTGAAAGTTTCTGTCCTATTTCTGCCATTTTCTAACCATGTGACCTTTAACAATTATTAACATATCTATTTTCAATATGAAAACATAAGAAAATTATAAAAGTAAGATGAAATATTCAAACCCGTAATGGAATTTATAATATGTACAAGAATACTCATTAATTATGACTTGTTATTGTGGTTATTGTTTTGTTGATTGTGTTGTTAGGCTACTGTTAAGGTACTCATTTTGCAGCAAAATGTATTATAAGTAGAGATTTTATCTTTAAAATAAAAGAATATATTCACTTTCTAGGTTATTTTATCCCACTGTCTATTTAGAAAAAGGCTAATATCTATAATTTAGAAAGCTTTACTATGTATATGCCAGCTCTTTTAAATGATGTTCAAATACTTTCTCACTTATGATCTAACTTCATAAAAATCTTTGAGGATATTCTGCTTTGCCAGTGGTGAAATTAAGGCAACCAACAATTCATCCTGGCTTGCCTGATACTAAAGAGTTTCCTGTGACACGAGATGTCCAGTGCTAAAACCAGAAAAATGCCAGGCAAACCAGGGTAATCGCTCACCCTAGAACAGAATATCAATGAAAACTATCAACTTGTTTCAGTATCATAGATTTTGTAAGTGGAAGTTCTGGGTTTGAACCTCACTTGTATTATTTAAGAAAACCACATATTTCCTTGCCTCTTTATAATAGATTCATCCACATTGTCTCTATTCTTTTAGGAAAAGTCTCCATGTTATATTGGCATAAACCTAAGGAGCAAGCTAAATAAAGATACCTTAGAGCTATTACGGTCATGCTAACTCTCTTGTAGAGAATACTTTTGAAATATATAAGAGCATTTTTGTTGCTATAATTGTTGCATGAGTACTATTGGAATTATTCACATGGTCTTAATTTCTCTTAATTTTAACATGACTTTTGAATATCTTATTAGTCATGTAATTGCCCATTGCATCCCATTTAAATATAAACCACAACTTTAATAGGTTTGAACAAATTACTATTAAATAAGTAAGGGACATAAGAAATGTAAATAATGGTAAAAAAACTTTATTAATACCCTATATATTTGAAAATTGTAACAATGATTAAAAAGATATGGTGTGAATATTACATATTGAAATATGTATTTATTTGAGGGTACCTTTTTGTTTAATTCTCTGGTAATGTATCCAGAGGATTTCACTTTGTATAGCTTCTTACTTTCTTTTACTTTCCAATTTATCTCATATTACTCTTCACTAATTAAAATATAATATCTTTTGGATTTTACTTTTAATTTCTAGACTCTGAATGTATATCTTGTCAGGTTGTGGTAAGTCAAGACGGGAGATTTGTTTTCTGTAGCATTTTCATGCTATGCCATAACATACAGAATTATGTAGACACTATTCTTATCAACAAGGACATTATGTTTTTTTATTTTCTCCTCTTTGAAAATCCTCAATTTGCGCTAACATTTTATTTCTACCTCATTTAAAACTATTTTTTTTCTCTTTATTTTACCACACACAAGAAAGTCTGGTCCATTATTAGCTTATTGAAATAACACTTCTTATTCTAATATCAACATTTTTTAACTGAAATTGCTTCTAATATTCCTTCCCATAATGCATAGATATGTACCAACATGTGGCCCCTTTATTTTGTCTATCAGTGGGGTGTCTGAATATTTATATATTAAAGTTCATATAGTTTAATTATAACTTATGTGCCATTTTTTTCAATTATATTACAGTGGACATTATTACTGTTTTAAAAATTATGTGTATGAGCAGGCTATATTACATATTAACTTAATTTTAGAAGAATAGAGTTAGAATTACAGTATATTTGCTTTTTAAAAGGAGGTATCCTATTCAAGCAGGATTGATAACACTGACATAGACATTTCATGAGTCTGTCTTCAGCAAAGGAAACTAATTTGCTTCCTTACAAATATTAATAATAATGATAGTCCTAAAGAAGCAGATTCATATAGTATAAACACCTTTCTTTCTCTGATAATGACTGAGTTTTTAAGTTTTAGGAATTCCATTTAGACATGAAAATATATTCTTGAGAAGGAATTATTAAAACAAGATATATTGCACAAAGAATTTATGAGACACAGCAAAGCCTGGTGTCTGAATGCCATAACAAAATGTTTTTGGAGCCAATTGGCAAGGATTGTGTGAAAGGAAATATGATAAGCTATAGCTACAAAGGTTCACAGACTTTTGTTAAAAGAGAAAAGAACAAGAGAAGTCAGAGAACATAGAACTGTGATCCTGGGGATGAAGTCTTTGAGGAATAGTAGAAATAATGAGGCATTTATGTTTGTAAAATAATACAATGGCAAAGATAAAGAAACAAGAAAAGACTAAAACTTGGAATTCACATTTTGAAGAAACTGAGTTGTGATTAATTGAGTGTTCACTGAAACAGTTTTTGCTTGGTGATGGGGAAGGTTGCAATCTGGGAATATAATGAAGACCATTTTCCCAATAACATTCTTGTGAAATATTGGTTTTTGAGATTCCTCCAGTAGAGAACATTTTAGCCTCCCACTATGATTTAGCTATGTTCCAGGAAATATGAATAAGAACTGACTAAGAAATCTTTCAATGTCTTTTCTAGCATAAAAAATAAATATTACCTAATGAGTACTTACTTTGTGCTAGACATACTGGCTAGGGATTTTACATGTGACATTCTTACTCCTTTCAATGACCTCATGTTAAATATTTTACCCACTTTATAGATGACAAAGCTGAGTTTAACCAAGTAATTTAACCAATGTCAGAGATTATTTGTGATGGAGGTAAAATTCAAAAAACTGACATAGCCTTATTTATTTGAGTATTCATCTACTATGTAAGTTCTACATATTTATGTTCAAAATAGTCTGTATCAAAAATAGATAGATTTTGATGATCTTAAGCAAAATCCAGCATGTTCTTTATAAATTTGGTCCCATGGTTATGAAACTTGACCAAGAGAACCTCAAAAAAATCTCAATTCTGTTTCTTCACTGTCTCTTCTTCTTTTCTTCTATTTCTGTACAATATAGATTAATACAGACCCTTCTACTTGATCTGCTATCATTAATGACATGACCATCTGCCAAATTGGCTTATATTGTTGGTCACCCACTTTCCATTTTACTTTTTTTCTTTTTAACTTTTATGTATACATAATGTACTGTACTCCATTGGGGTACAGTACATGTGACATATTGATACAAACATATAATGTGTATTGATCAAATTTGTGTAATTGGGATCTCTATCATGTCAAACATTTCTCATTTCTTTGTGTTGGAAACATTCCAAATCTATTCTTATAGCTATTTTGAAATATACAGTAAATTTTTGTTAACTATAATTGCCCTATTGTGCTGCCCAACATTAGATCTTACTCCTAACAGTATTTTTGTACATTTTGCCTTTTAATCTGCTAGTTTATTCAATAATTATTTATAAATTGCATCATATCTTCCAGTTTTTTGGTATCATATGCTATTTGCATCTCTCTTAAATTCTCCTGAATGTGATTGATTTCATCCATTGACTTATGACACATTTTTATATCACATAATGCTCTAACTGGCCTATCACCTTCAAATATTCTTCTATCTCCACCAGTACACCTGCGCCTCTGCTTTAAGGATGAAGAATCTCTATCACAAATCTAGTTATGCATCTTCATTGTTTTTAAAATTTGTTTGTGTTTTTTGGTACTTATAAGGTTAAAATTCTACCATATGACATACAATTTTCAAACATGCTGATTCATGTTTAGCTCATCTCCATAGACTACCTTGGACAAATCTTGTATTAAAAGTACTTAAATATTTATTTTTCCTAAATGTGCCATGTTTTTTCACATATTTCTGTTTTACTTCACTTACCCTCCTGCCAATCTTGTGCCCCACCCTTCCACACAAACACTTGCTCAAATCCCTCCTCGTTAAATTGGTCAATAACCTGTTCTGTGTTTCCTTGGTCATTTTATATTGTTGCCTTTGATACACTTTGATTCATAGTCTTCTTGTTTTTATATATATATATATATATGTGTGTGTGTGTGTGTGTGTGTGTATATATACACACATACATACATACATATATATATAAAAATTTTTTTTCCCTGTGTGAATGCCTCATTGACTATTTCTTTCTTATATTTGTTTACCTACTGTGAGGCACAGGATCAGGCAGGAAATGGAATTTAATAAAACGGATAGATGGAGAAAATAAGGTTTCGTCAGTTTTGCTATAGAATGGATCTGACCTTTCTCTTCTCAGTAATTTCAGGAGTATACACCTTTATATTTGAAGATACATTGTGGTGGCAATAGGAGTAAAACTATTATATTATCAAGAAAATTATCTTCATTTTACCTACAAGTTTATCTAAGAACATTTCTAAGAGTATTCTCTCAGTTTTCCATGAAGCTAAGCCGAGGTCAGGGATGACCAGCCATCTTAGTTGTCCCAGGACTTTCAGAGTTAAAAATGGTAAAAACCCAAACAACTCAGGATGGTAGGTCATCTGAGGAGGTGTATATCATTTAATAAGTGAGTGCTCTCAAAAGAAAGGGTCTGGGGGAAGTAAGTCAAGGCAGGGAGAGGAGCTATGCTAAGCAAATGTGGTCAACTGTCTCATCAGTAAAGGATAATTTTCTGAGTAAGAGGACAGCTGTGAGACATTTGTAGCCAACATTCAGAGGAGGTTAAGGATAGATGCTTTCCTCCATCACTTCCATCAGCAGAAATACAGTAAATTGCAATTTTAGTTAAGAGTTTGCATGGGGAGACTAATAGTGTCCATTCTAAGCAATACCTTAAATAAATACAGCACTTTATTATTTTAATTTAGGGTGTGACATCAATGCATTAGACCTATCTTTTTAAAATTTGTCATCTAGAAAGATTAATATTGAAACCAGTATGTGTCCTTTGGCAAAATTAATCTTTAATTTCTAGAAATATCTATGTCTCCTCAATATGTTGGTATTAAACCTTTCTGTTTGTAGGGGTATCAAAGCCTTTTCGTTCCATGTGATGAAACAGCCGACACACGCTGCAGGGATGAAGATCTGATAGAATAAAAGACCAAGTTCTTCATCCTGTTTTAACCTTTAGCTCATGAATTTGAATCCTCTCCAAACTTTTGGAATACATGGTTAGTTAAATTGGTTTTTAAAGGAAATTAACTATCTCTTCTAACAACAGTATACACATTATAGTTCTCACAGTTGTAAGTGTAAAGAGAGATATTCACATGTTACAGATTTAAGGAAATGATAATTCAGCCTTGGAAAGACTATAAAATATCTTCATCTACTTTATAAGATAACTACTGTTTACAGAATAATTTAAAAATCCCTTGGATTCTTTGTTATCTGTGCAATGTTAAAGACAGGGATAATTTTGTTGAATTTAGAGAGAGGTAGTGGAGAGAGAGCTGAAAATCTGGTCAGTCCAGAGTAGAAAGTTGAGAGATTTCAAAGCCCAGTGGTATGACAAATATGAAACTGAAAGGCAAGATAAAAATAGAGTAATCAGGGGTAAAGCAGTAGTGAGTGAGAAAAATATGATTTGGCAATCTAAGAGAAAAAAACCTAGACCAAAAAAACCACAAGTATCATCTGGGAGTATTAAAATTCACGAGTAACTGTCATAGAGAGTTATTTCCTATAAAGGGATCGTCTATTCAATTATTCTCACACATTTGAAGGACAGTTTTCTGTATTTCTTGTTGGTCAATATTTCACAATCGACCCTTTTAATTTAACTTCCAATCTATCTTACCAACTCAAATTATCTCATGTACCCTATGGTCTAATCACCTTGGATCAATCAATATTTCCTAAATGTACCAACCACTTTACTCCTCTTTGCCTTTACTCATGCTGTTTTCATGGCCTGGAAAATGTTTCTCCCCTATTTTTACCTATAAAATATTTAACCCTTTTTCGAAGTTAAGTTCAAAAGTCACTACTGTTATGAGAACTATCAAATCTCCCTACCCAGAATTAAGCCCTGTCTCTTCTGCATGTCTATAGCATCTTATTAAGATCTATTATCACACATCTCATTTCATTATTTTATCTCAGTTACCTCTTTATGGAAAGTATTTTGATTCAGCATAGTTCCACAGGTGAGACCTGAATGTAATGTAATGAGGGAATTAAATGATATCAAGTTATTATCCACCAATAATTGCACAGTTTGAAGTTCCCTCCAAGGCTTTAAGGGAGAAATGGGAAGCTAAATATTTTATCAAAAGTAACTAATATTAAAAATCCTATACTATATCTTGAAATATCAAATTCCAAGGCATATATTTGTAGCTGGTACTGGGTAGGATCACTCAGATCATGTTTTTTTCTAGGGTCTACCTAGGGAGGTTGTTCTAATATTTTTTAGAAACGCCCTTCTTCCCTGCTTTAAGAGCCACACTGATCTAGAAGAGAGTGGCCATTCCTCATGGAACCACAGGAAACGTGAGTACCAGAAATGGCCAAGGAAGCAGTTACAATGACAAATAGCCATAGAGGCAAATGCAGCCCGAAGCAACAGTATTAATGGTGCAAATTCTTTCTTTTCATTCATTCATTAAATATTTATTGGGTATGTACTCTATGACAGTACTTATAATAGTGTTGTTCAAGGAAATAAAATTACTGCAGTGAACAAAAATAAGAATCAAAGATATTGAAGTTATATTCTATTGGAGATGGGGGCAAATATTAGGCAAATAAACATGTAAAGACATAGATGTCAGGAAGTGATATGGGTTATAAGCCTCAAACAAAACAAAACAAAAAATCAGAGAACTGAGGGAAGAAAGTGCTTGGACAGGAATTGAAGTATTGGGATGTGCTACATTATATAGAGTGACCAAAAATAGTATCACTGATTAGGTGGTTTTTGAGCAAAGATCTGGAGGAAACAAAGGAGCAAACCATTGGAAATCTGCATCTAGGCAGAGAGTGGACCAGGCACTAGGACCTTAAAGAAAGAGAATGCTTGACATATTTGCTTGACTGAATGAAGGTCAGTGAAGCATGGGGGATACTAGTAATAGATGAAGTTAGAAAAGTATTTGAGGGTCAGAAAACATAGATCCTTGTAATTCATTTAAGGACTTTGCTTATTTCCTTTGAATGAAAGAGATGGGGAACCATTGAAAGATGGTAAACAGAAGACTGCTATGATCTTATTTATGTCTTTAAAAATTTATGTTTGTTTTGTTGTTAAGAGACTGGTTGAAGTGCACTGAGGCCACTTCAAAAGCTCATTGCAGAGGAAAGATAATATGTTGAACTAAGGTAGTTGGTATGGTAGTAGTGTAGTGAGAAGAAGTGGTTTTGGATGTATTTTGAAGGTATAATTAATAGGATACTTTGATATTGAATGTCAATGTGAGAAGAGAGGAATTAAGAATGAATCTGAGGTTGTTAGCTTGAGCAACTTGAAGGTTGGCGTTAATATTTCCTACAATTGAGAGGGGTGGTTTTAGGAGAGACAAGTATGAGTTTGTTTAGGACATATTCCATTTGAAATGCTTACAAGATATCTAAAGAGTGGTATTAAATAGGCAACTGACCATAAACACTAGATGCTCATGTGAGCTGTGTGAGCTAGAAACGTAAATTTGTGAATCATAATTTTAGATATTGTTTAATTCCATTAGACTTAATGAGATCATCCAGGGAGAAAAGACATCTGAAGTGCCCCACACATAGAGAGTGTGGAGATGAGAAGGATGTAGCAAAAACAAAACAAAAAACCAAAAAATACAAAATTACCAAACAGTAACCAAGAGAGAATAGTGACCTGTAAGTCACACGAGAGCAATGTCAAAAGTTGCTGATGGCTTAGACAAGATGATAGTTCAGAATTTACCAGGGGTATAACAACATGGTAGTCTCTTGGCAACCTTGACAAAGATCTTTCAATAGATTGATAGAACTGAATGTCTGATTTGAGAAAGAATGGAAGAAGTAAAACTAATGATACCAGATATAGGCAATTGTTTGCTATAAAGTGATCAAGGATGACAACAAGAGCAGCACAAAACCAAATTGATAGTAACCACCTTAACCTTTAATTTCATTTTAGGGCCCTGTATCATCAAGCAGCACTGAATGGGTATTCAGAGCCCCCAAATATTATATTTATCATTGATACCATGAAAGTTCTCAAAGATAGTATGTCAAGGGAAAATAATTGTAATATTCGCATTCTTTGTTACCCATCATGGTGACTTATCTAGAGTAAGTACTTCATTAATGTACATTGACTCTCTGTGTGTGGATAATGGATGTATATGCAGATGAATAAAAAGTGAATCTTATGCATATAGTTTTATGAAGGTAATCTCCAGCTGCCACACAAAACTGTGAGATGTACCTAAGAATTAGACAAATTGTGTATCTTAAACACACGAAATATTTGGCTTTAGGGAAAAAGAGAAAACACTTTTGCAGGACAGTTCTCTGCGTGGCCCTAGGCTAACTTAGTTCTCTCTTTTTTCTTTCTCGTAGTTCTCGAAGTTAACTATGAATGTACTGGGAATGCAATATCCTGAGAGAGGGAAGGACTGCCTGAAACAGCCCGGACCTTACTCCAGTCTCTGCTAGGGAATGTAACATCTCAAGTTAGGGAGGAACTGCCCTAGACACCCAGGCTTTGTTCTCTCCCCTGGAAGCAGGATGTCCTTCAAAGCTTTGGTCTAATAAGTCACATTGCCCCTGAGCTATATAACTCAGGGCAGGCTGCCTTTGGGGGTCCCTCAGCTGTGGTGCAGTTGGGACACACACAGTCAAGACTCCCTTTGCCCAGGGCAGCTTTCTTGAGCCCTGGGTGACTGGCTCACAATGGATCCCAGCTTTCTTTTGTCCCTTACTGCCTATATGTAAGGAATAAACCTGGTTCGTATAATTAATTGTGTGTGAGTGTATTCTGTCTCCCTGGACTCTGACATTGGTAACACTGAAGCCCAAGGTGGAGTGAGCAGAAATGTCTGGACTCCTATTCCTGGTGGTTGGCATAGTGAGGATCTCTTGCTGTCCTCTATGCAGTGGGGAGATTCATTGTTTGTAAATCTGCTTCATATTTTTTTCTTTAAAAAGTTAAAAAGAAATCTGCACGATGTAAAAATCTTATTAATGTAGAGATTCCCAGGATCTTGAAAAATTGTAAATTTTGAAAAATTCTTATCAGAACCCACCATCTTGGCACTCTCATTTTATTCTTAGCGATAATGCTGCAGTCAGGAAAAATTCTCTCTCTGGTTCTCACTAACTAAAGAGTATATGCTCCTCTTTTCTGTGTCCCATTCATATGGGGATTTGTTTGATTTTTGGTAATACTTGAAGATAATAAGTCATGTTCTTGCTGTGACCACCCATCAATACTTGGAGCACATCCTCACTTTGCTTGGCAACAAAAAGTTGCTGTGGGATTTTTGCCACCACGCTACATGAATACCCCACTCAACCTGCTCCAGCACATGCTTGCTCAGTGTTGCCCACTCCCGTGGAGACCCTCCTCATCCTGCTTGAGTTTTGGAAACTCCTACTGAGTTACTGGTCCCTCTCCCAGCCTCAGCCTAGAGACATAGCTTCATATGATATGTGGCTTAACCTAAAAACTTTGTTATGAATTATTTGGGAAGAAAGGCAAAATGGCAAGAAAAATTGAGAACAGAGAGAAAAGCAAGAAAGAAGTCAGGAAGAATGACAAAATGAGACTAAAGCTTCTGTGGTGTTCCCATACTTATGGGAATTGCTTGCATGGAGTATATTTTTCCATTCTTTTACTTTCAACAGATCTATGTTTTTATATATAAAGTTTGGGCCAGGCATGGTAGCTCATGTCTATAATCCTAGCACTTTGGGAGGCTGAAGCAGGAGGATTATTGAGGCAAGGAGTATAAGACCAGCCTGGGCAACAGAGGGTGACACTGTCTCTACAAAAATAAAAAATAAAAAATAAAAAAGTGTATGAAAAAATTAAAAAAAAATAAAGTTTATCTTTTAGAAAGCATTGGGTCTAACTTTCATATCCAATCTTCCAAACTTTGTTTTTGCATTATTATATTAATGGATGCTATTATGATAACAATATGTATCTTTAATTTTTCACATTTTATTTAGAGTTAAAACTAGATGAATTTATATAAAATGTTACAACTTTGCAACAATACTGTTCTATTTTCATCCATCTTTTGTGCTATTGTTATCCCATATGTCTACATTCATAATAAATTTCATGTTATTATACTACAAATTGTTCTTTCAACAAAATTTCAAAGAACATTAAGAATATATACAATATTTTACATTTAACATCTTTGATATTCTTCCTTCTTTTCTGCATATCTAAATTTCCTTCTGAGGTCATTTTCCTTTATCCAGAACAACTTTCGTTTGCATTTTTTGAAGTTCATGTTTATTGACAATAAATGCTTTCATTTTTAATCTTAAATTTTTTTCTTTTACTTTTGAAATATATTAATAGGTTCAGTTATGTAGAATTTTGAGTTGATAGTGATTTTAAAAAATCAAAACTTCATTGCTACTTCATTGTCTTCTGGTATCCATTATTTTTAATGAAAAGTTAGCTATATGCATATTATTGTTGTCCTTTATGTAATGTGCCATTTTCTCTGGAGCTTTCAAAATTTTTATTTTATCTTTGGTTATGAGCAATATAACTGCTGTATTTAGATGTCATTTTCTTGTATTACCTGTATTCTTATATCTGTAATTTTACAATTTTTATCAAATATGGTAAATATTTGTAATTGCTTATTAAGGAATGCCTCCTGCCTCACTTTAGCTCTTCTTTCTGTCTCACACTGCAATCACAAAAGTTAGATTGCTTTATATTATCTTCTGAATTATGGGTGTTGTTTATTGTTGTTATTATTATTCTCTGTGTTCTTCAGATTGGGACATCTTATTGGACGGTGGGGACTAAAATCTCTGGTGCAACCTTTCAGGCTTCCAGCTGTTGCTTATTGATGGGTTCCTTGGAATTTTGCTTGCAAATACTAAATCAAGAGGCAAACAAAGATTTGTTTGGAGTTTATATGTATATTTCAGGACTCACCCCTCTCAGTTTCCAGTCACTCATGTAAACTTCAACTTCATACTATAATATTTAAGCCAAAAAGACTTCTGTCTAAATTCTAGCTACCTTATACCGAATAGACTGGAGAGTGCCCTTATTGAATATCTAATGATAGGGTACAATATATACTATTCTGGTGACCGGTACACTCAAAGCCCTGACTTCAGAATGATACAATTTATCGATGTAACAAAAAACAAAACAAAACAACACTAGCATCTTATAATTGTTTTTGGAAAAAAAAACTGAAAACAAAAAAAAAGGAAATACATATAGCTATTTCCCATCATTCTCTTCTTTCAAGGGTAAAATACACTTCAGTTTCTGGCCTCTTCTGTTTTCTGATTTTCAGTGCCAGTTTTCATTATATATTATTAGGTCCAGAGTTAATATTTCTTATCTATAAGAGGGTTTGTTGAATAAAAGCTACTATGTCATCATTGGAAGCAGGACCTGTTTTGTCATTTTTAAACTTTAAATATGTGCTATAGGCCAGGCATGGGGGGTCATGCCTGTAATCCCAGCACTCTGGAAGGCTGAGGTGGGAGGATTGCTTGAGGGCAGGAGTTTGAGACCAGCCTGAGCAAGAAAGAGTAAGACCCCTAAGACTCCATCTCTACCAAAAATAGAAAAATTAGCCTGGCATTGTGGTGAGCACCAGTAGTCCCAGCTACTCAGGATGCCAAGGCAGTAGGATGGCTTGAGCCCAGGAGTTTGAGGCTGCTGTGAGCTATGATGACAGCACTGCACTCTAACTGGGACAAAAGAGTGAGACTCTGTTTCCAAAAAAAAAAAGAAAGAAGTATAGAAAATATATGCGCTATATATATTTGTATGTATGCTGTATTTCCTAATAATAACATTAAAAATTCCAGCAATATAATTAGACATATTCATTGATCAAACAAGAAATTTTATTGTATCTCAAAAGAAAAAAAATCTGAAAATATTCATTATCTATTTGTTATTAAAAATGAGAACTAAGAACAAGTAAACTCCTCAATGTGATGAACTAGCTATCAAAAATTTACATCAAACATTACACTTAATAAAGAAAGTTCAGCCATGTTCTTTTTAATTTGGATGAAAAAATGTTTTAAAAAAACTGCCTCTTTACTGTTATTAAACAACATGATTGTGAATATTATTGTCAAAATAATATTTTTAAAAAGGCCTAAGGATTACAGGGGAAGGAATAAAACTGTTTAATTATAGTTGACATAATTAAAATACAGAATATCAAACAGAATCAACACATAATCTAATTAAACTAATATTGTATTAAGGCAATTTTACTGAAAAGATCAACTTGCAAACCCTAATAATTTTTTTTAAATCTCATAAATTCACAGCTAAAAAATAAAATATAAAATAAGATACCATTTCCAAAAGCAGCAAAATATTAACTTTTACTATGATCTATATGAAATAACTTGAAAGAAGATATGATAAAATTGTAATAAATATATAATTTGTAAATGTCATAGATGAGGGCAACAATTTTTAATGTAATTTTAGTGCGATCCTAATCCAAATTCCTGCAATATATTTTATAAAATGAAATAAATATGTCCTAAATTTTGTGGAAATGAATGAAAACTGATAACTAAGACTAGGTCTATAAATTAAGAGTTAAGGGGGAAAATTATCCAATGAGATATTAAAGTAAAGTAGTTTTGAAAACAACATTAAAATAGATTTGCAGGAAATGGAACACAGATCAATAAAACAGAATGTAGAGGTTAGTAACACATTTTATTATAAATAGTAAGTGTAAAACAATTTTTCAATGGGAAGGAATGTTCAATATATAGTACATTTAATAATGTCTCATTGCCTATATATCTGTACAAACAGTTCATTTAAAAATATAAAGCTGTATTTCTACTTTGCACCATAAAGGTGAATTGGATGTAAATTAGATAGGTGAAATTATAAAACTAATAGAAAAGGAAAGTTTAAGAGGAGAACATATCTATAACCTAAAATTTACAGCTGAATACATAAAAAATACTTCAAAACATATAAAAGACAATGAAATATTACATCGATTCCCTTGAAATTAAGAATTTTTGTTGAATGATAAAACAAAATACCAACTAAGTGACAAATGTTAAACTTTGAAAAGAAACTTCCATTAGCTAAAAGCATTAGGTAAAACAATGTTCTTTTTTTTTTTTTTTTTGAGACAGTGTCTCGCTTTTTTGCCCGGGCTAGAGTGAGTGCCGTGGCATCAGCCTAGCTCACAGCAACCTCAACCTCCTGGGCTTAAGCGATCCTACTGCCTCAGCCTCCCGAGTAGCTGGGACTACAGGCATGCGCCACCATGCCCGGCTAATTTTTGCTATATATATTTTAGTTGGCCAGATAATTTCTTTCTATTTTTTTTAGTAGAGACGGGGTCTCGCTCTTGCTCAGGCTGGAACAATGTTCTATCAACTTTAAGAAAACTGATTTTTTAGAAGCATTATTAGTTTATGGATATCCAAGATAGAAAAAAATATATTAAATAAATTATGGGACTGCATTTTTATCCTTTAGAATTTTTAATATACAAATATTAAAAACACCCATTTAATATTACTTTGATATAAAAGCAATTTCTATATGAACAGCTATGGCCAAGTTCATGCACACAAAATACATTTTAACTTCAGAAATATTTTAACATGTAAGTAATATTTACCTTATATATGTGGTGATATCTAGAATATACAAGAATTCTTATAAATCAACAAGAAATATACTGATACCTAATTGGAAATTAGGAAAGAAATTTGGATAGTCAACTCACAGAAAGAAAAGTCTAATTGGCTATTATAATACAAAGAGATGGTTAACACATTAGTATCAGATAATTGCAAATTCAGAAATCCAGACACATTTTTAGAACCATCAGATTGGGAACAAATAGAAAATTGTATAATGCAATAATATGCTTGTATAATACCTACAAAACTAAATATTCATATACACCATCATTTCTGTATTCTACTTCTAGATATATATACCAACTCATGTAAATCCAGAAGTTTGTATGGGAATATTCTTTATTACATATACTAAAAATGAGCTGAAAGCAACCTTTGTGTTCATCATTAGGGAGATGAACAAATGAAATGTAGTAGATACACACTATTGAATACTGTTCAGCCAACAGAAACAAAGAACTATTAATAGTTGGTGTAGAGCAACATAGAAATTAATAAACTGTGTTGTAAAATGAGAGTTTTAAGAGTTAATAGCAAATACATTTATCTAAATCAAAAAGCATATACACACGAAATACAACTATTTATTTTACAAAAGTATATACATAGCCAAGGATATATAACAAATAAAGTATTAACAATGAGGTGCAGGTAAATTGACAAATAAAAACAAAACACACAGTTAAGTGTTTTATGGTCAAAGGATGGAAATATCACATGAGATAAGGAGCATAGTTATCCTAGTCTATACTTCAATCATTCCTAAGCACAGAATTGTTTTTCTCCTTAATGACCCTTCAGTCTCCTATTAGCTCTGCCACTATTTTTTTTCCTTGAGGAAAAATACAATGATTGACAGGATAGGGTTCACTGACTTGGAAATGTTACTATTTGTTACATATGCATCTTGATTAATCAAAATAATCTAGCTTTCTAACTAGTTAAATTTTCACTTGCTTCATTTTGTATAGGTACCATTAAAAAAAGAAGTGTGATTTGCTTTCTCACAGTCAATTACACAATTAAAACCTAATTGGCATTTTTATTATTCTCAGAGTGTTAAACTGTTCATAGGCAATAATATGGTTCATTCCCTAAAGGGGTTATCATAAGGAATGTGGCATTATAGGTGTGAAAGTTTTTTGAGCTTTTAGCATATAAAGCACTTCGCGAAACTATGATATTATTTTTAGCATTAGGTAGTTGTATTTGACATAATTAAAACTGTCAAGAGAATTAACAAATAAAAGTAGAACAAATCATGCTGATGAATTTTAAATAGGAAAACGCATTTCAGATTCTATTTAGATGAAGTGCATGCCCTGTAAGACAAGGAGAAAGAGTAGACAGAATTCACAGTAAAACTATATTTATATGTTTTAGGAATGCACTGTGTACATAATTTGAAAATTACATGAGAGTAGATGGCAACATTTAAATCTTCCTAAACATTTCTTCAAGCTCGAAATTCTCTTCCTCTGAAGCAATCACTCCTATTAGAGTTTTGTTTTGTTTTGTTTTTTTGAGAGATGTTTCATGGCTATACTCACATGATTGTGTATATATGTATTTTAGCATACTATACAGATTTTTGAATATGCTGATAACTTGATACCTTATTCATCAAAAATAATTATCTATAAAATAAGACAAAATTTTAAAATTTGAATGACCATGGAAATACTTTACCAACTACTAAAAACAGTTACTATGAGACCACTGGGTATTGGTAACATGGTTTAGTGTCTAGTTGCAAAGAAAGTCATAACCCACTCAATCTTCCAAACCACTTTCTGTATTTAGGTCACCCATACAGAAGCTCATTAGGCACAGAGCTGTTAAAGCTTCACACTTAGGGTTATAAAACCCTACTGTTTATTTGAAAAGCTATGCCCTGGTTGGAACAAAACTCCTGAAACTTAAATAATCTATTTGGGGCCCAATTTCCTCTCGAGCCTCCAAAAGCATAGCTCTAGCCCCTGTGCAGTACAAACAGTTTCTCATGCATACTAAAAAGTTCTGTAGTATTGAAACTTACTATAAAGCTGAAATTAAATGTTTCTAATCTGTGACTAGACATTTCTTTCCAAATTCATGCCTATATTTTCTCTACATTACAAAAACAGAATAGAAATGTATTCCTTGTATTAAAATTTGACTGTAAAATATAGATATTTGAAACTAATATTCTGTTCAATATGTTTTTACTTATGTGTTTATTGCATATATGATACATACTTGGATATATGATAAAAACTGTCTTTTGCATAATGACAGTATCAGAATTTACAGAAGACATGAAATGCTCTAGAGGAAAATAATAATTCTTACTCTGGTATAGTATTATACAAAAACTGTTTACTGTATACAGAATGTATTTTCAAAGTTTTTAAAATATCTATTTCATTTAACATTATTGATATACTACATCTCTACCAAGACGGACATTGTCTCTTAGTTGCTTTTAGTGATACCAAAATGTTTTAATTATCACCTGTGCCCTTATGAATGTTAAAATGAAAAAAAAAAGAAAAGAAATCTAGGAAATTAGCCATAAATTTATAATCCAGGAGGACAATGCCCCTAAAAAGACATAAACTGTGAATCTTCTAGAAGCTAAAGAAATAACAAATGTAAATTTCTAATTAGTTTTATTGGGGAAGAATCTATCTTTCCTTGGGAAAATTAAATATACTCATTACCAGAAAAGTGTTTCACCCTAATCAAATTTGATTATATGATAGAGAACATTTCTTTTGACATTTAAGCTTTTCATAAAATGAAAAATGTGGAAAAATAAGCGATTCCAACCCAGCCCTTGAAAGCTCACTGCATCATTTGCTAAATGCATGCATCCAGAGAAGAGACGCAAATGTGAAGCAGCTCATGAATTCTCAATCATATGCAAGTCTCTACAAAAGTCCTTGAAGCAGTCATATAGGATCTGCCATATGCTGATAACTGCATTCAGAAAACTCACTCATCATAAGAAAGGATGATGAATAGTCATCCTGAGTCTGTGGTTACAAGTTGGCAATAAACTTAAAAATTGAGGTCATTTGTTAGACTGCATAATACAAAACTCTGCCTTGAGATTCAAAAATTTTTGTTGATAAAGTAAAATTGAATTGTAAGTGGTTATAGAAAACTGCTCCTGGGGCTGCATCCTGCCAAGTGATAACACAAAGAGCAAGGAGATGAAAAAAGGGTAAACCCACTGCTTTATGGCTAAGTAGTACATATTGTGTCAACAATGGGATCTCAAATTTCAGAAATGAACCAAATAGCCGTAATACAAACTTCCCTTCTTTTCTGGAGTGTATTCAGGGAAGTGGATGCCACAATTTTGAATCTCTAAATTATTTTATTGATACTGCCATGCACTACATCACTGATTAAATTCAGCAACTATATATTGAACAACCACATGCAGAAAGTCTATACTAGATATTACAGAGTAAGGAAGGTGATTTTTGCTCTTGACAAAGAAATATGCTATCTCACTTAGCTCTCTCTAGGTACTGATAGAAAATATTGTTGATATTCAATTCCATATTCCTCATCCCTCACTCGATTATAATATAATCTAGTTCAAAAATCCATTAGTATTCATCCCTGTATTCACAGATTGTAAAAAAGAAACTGATATAAAGTAAATATACTTTCCTCTTACGGTGATTGATCCAAAATAACAATTTGCTATTGCTCTGGGGATTATATTTTCTGGTGTGAACACTTCGGGACACGTTGGAAGTGTTATAATTCTGCATAACACATGTTCATCACTTCATTAAGCTCCAGCTATGTAGTTATGTTTCTTATTAAGGGAGTAATGACCCACCTGTGACTTCTCTTCCACTTCCTCCAATCTTTTTTGTTGTTTTTGCTGTTCTCTTTTTCTTTCCATTTCAGGCGTTGCTTTACTTCATATTTTCTCCTCTTCCTCTTTTTAAGCTTTTCACACAGAAGTAATTTCCTCAGACAATCTCACTGGCTTCAAATATTCAACAGCTACTTCTTTGTAAGTGATTTTTGTAATGCAAATTTTTAATTATTGTTATGATCCTCAGTTTCATTTCAAAAACTTATTGTTACCAATGGACATCTATGTTTGGATATCAAAATTATATCAATTATTTAATATGTTCTTAACTGAATTTATAATTTCCTCTTTCTGCCTGTATTCACCCAAATAAAACTATTAAAAACTGTTCCTTATTTTTGCTATTGACATTATCATTTAATAAGTTTAAAAATGTAACAAATTTTTGAACTACAAAGCACATCACCAACATAATATTATTGAATTCCATATTTCACTGTCTTTCGCAAATTCCCATTCTTTCCACCATATTGTGTGGTGTCATGATTGTATTTAAGGGTACACGCTTTGTGATCAGACAGACATGGATTCCTATACCAGTAATTCCTTTTGTCACACCAAAAGGCAAACCTACTACATCTTATAAGTCTATTTCTATACCCTCCTAATATTTCTTCTGTATTTCGTTTTCCAGACTTTTCCTACTTATTATTAACATCAATCCAAGATGAAACAGACAAATGTCTGTAAATCAGTCCTCTGTCAAAAAACTCTTTAGCCAGCACAAATCTTTAATGATTTCTTTGTTCACGGAAAACATAGTCCCAGATCTCACAATCTTAGGCTGGTGTTCAGAGTTCTCCAGTATCAAATGTTATATCATTTTTTAAAAATTTAGTTTATAATATTTTTTTAATTTAATATGTAGATACCATGTTAAAGAAAAGTTCTACAAAAACTTTTTTTAAAAAAAAATATGTAACACTCCTATCACTGAGACATTATCTACAAATTTGGCTTTTAAATTTAGTCTCCTAGATTATTTGGGCTTGAATTCCAGTTTTGACATTTATTAGCTATTTGGTCTTCAGGAGCAACCATTTTTAATTTCCTTTTTGGATAGTATGTTATTAATATATGGAAATGCTATTGATTTTTGTATATGTAAATTTTATATCCTGCAAATTTACTGAATCTATTTCTCAATTATAAGAGCATTTAGGTTGGAGTCATTTGAGTTTCTTATATGTATAAGATCATGTCATAGCAAATAGAGAAAATTTAACTTCTTCCTTTCCAATTTAGATGCCTTTTTTTCCTTCTTTTTGTCTAATTGCTTGGGCTAGGAATTCCAGTACTATGTTAAAAAGAGATGGGCACACTTGTCTAGTCCTTGATCTTAGAAGAAAAGCTTTCAACTTTTCACTATTGAATATGATGCTAGCTATGGGTTTGTCATATAGGGCCTTTATTGTGTTGAGATACACTCCATTCGTACCTGATCTGTTGAAAGTATTTATCATGAAAAGATGTTAATTTTTTATATGCTTTTTCTGCATCTATTAAGATTATCATATGGTTTTATCCTTCATTACATTAATGTGGTGTATCACACTTACTGATTTGTGTACATTAAACCATCCTTGCATCCTGTTGATAAATCCCACTTGATCATGGTGAATCATTCTTTAATTGTGTTGCTGAATTTAATTTGCTGGTATTTTGGTGAAAGCGATCACATCTATGTTCATCAGGGACATTGGCCTATAATTTTTTTTCTTGTAGTATCTTTTTCTGGCTTTGATAATAGGGAAGTGAGGTATTCATAAAATGAGTTTGGAACTATACTCTCCATTTGGATCTTTCTCAAGACTTTGAGAAACTTTGGTATTAGTTCTTCTTTAAATGTTTGGTAGAAGTCAGCAGTAAGCCATCAGGTCCTGGACTTTTTTTGATGGGAAAGTTATTATTACTGATTGAATTTCCTTACTCATTGCTCTGTTCAGATTTTCTGTTTCTTCATGATTCAGCTTTGGTAGGTTGTATGTGTCTAGGAATTTATCCATTTCTTCTCGATTATTCAATTTGTTGACATATGATTATGCATAGTAGTTTTTATGACCCTTTGTATTTCTGTGGTATCAGTTGTAATGTATCTCTTCCTATTCTGATTTTATTTATTTATACATTTTACCCCTTTTCCAAGTTAGTCTAGCCAAGGATTTGCCAATTTTGTTTATCTTTTTAATAAACTGACTCTTAATTTAATTAATTTTTCCTATTATTTTCCAGTCTCTATTTTATTTATTTCTTCTTTGATATTTGTTATTTCCTTCTCTCTCCCCACTTTGGGCTTAGTATGTTCTTCTTCTTCTGGTTCTTGAGGTATAACATTACATTGCTTATCTTATTTGAAACCTTTTTCTTTTGGATATAAGTATTTACTGTTATGATTTTCCCTCCTAGGACTGCTTTTGCTGCATCCCATAAGTTTGGTATGTTGTGTTTCCTTTTTTTTTTTTTTTTGGTCTCAAGATATTTTCTGATTTTCTTTTTGATTTATTTTATGACACAATGCTTGTTTAGGAGGAGGTTGTTCAACTTCCAAATACTTGTACATTTTCCAAGATTGCTGCTGTTATTGATTTATAGTGTATGCTATCTGAAAAAAATTGATATAATTTTAATCCTCTTAACTTTGTTACATTTCTGCACAGCAAATAAAAAAATTACCGTAAAGCAACAACCCACAGAATAGAAGAAAATATGTGCAAACCATGCATCTGATATGCAGTTAATATAAAAAATATATAAGAAACTCAAACAACCCAATAGCAAGAAAACTAAAAACCTGTTAAAAAATTGCCAAAGAACTTGAACAGACATTTCTCAAATAGAACATACAAATGGTCAACAAGTACTTGAAAAAATACTCAGCATCACTAATTAGGAAAATGCAAATTAAAACCACAATGAGATATCACACACACCTATTATAATGGCTTTAAGATGAAAAATAACAAGTCCTGGTGAGGATGTGGAGAAATGGAACTCTTGTACATTATTGATAGGAATGTACACTAGTACAGGCATTATAGAAAATAATATGAATATTTTTCAAGAAACTAAAACTAGAACTACCATATGATCTAGCAATCCCACTTCTCAGTATATATCAAAAGGAATTGAAATCAATATTTACATTTCCATGTCCATCGCAGCATAATTGATGAGTCAAGATATGGAATCAACCTAAGCATCCATCAATGGATGAATGGATACAGACAATATGGTATATACACAATGGAATACTATTTAGTCTTTCACAAGAAGGAAATTCTGTCATTTGTGACAACATAGATAAACCTGAAAGACATTATGCTAAGTGAAATAAGGCAGGCATAGAAAGACAAATACAACAACATGATCTTACTTATATGTGGAATCTGAAAAAGTTGAACTCATAGAAGTAAAGAAAAGAGGCTGGGCAGGAATGGGGGAGGGAGAGAATGGGAAGTTAGTCAAAGAGTATAAAGCTTCAGACAGACAGGAAGAATACGTTTTGAGATCTATTGCACATCAGGGTGACAATATTCAATAATAATATATATTTCAAAATGACAAAGAGTAAATTTCAAATGTCTTACTATAGAAATAACAAGTAAAATTACAGATATGTTAATTAGCTTGATTTAATCATTTGACATTGTATACTACATCAAAAGATCACATTGTATCCCAGAAGTCTGTACAATAATTATTTGCAAATTAAAACAAAATTAATTTTTTAAAAAGAAAAAAATCTTCTATCATAATGGTCCTCACTCCATGGACTAGTGAGCCAATGTGGGGAATCTGTCAGTTGCTGAGTATGTTTGTTCCAAAAAGGACTTCCTGAATTGGTAAAAATAACTATAGTATGTTCATGAATTCACTAAATTCTCTATGTTTCTAAGCTAAATTCCACTATGGCAAATATTCAGATACCCCTGAAAATTTTGGTAATTTTCCCTTCCCCAGTGAACATTCACCCTGGTAAATGCCCACAGGTCTTTTTGGGGACAATTAGGAAAATGAATTAGGGTATAATGCTTAACAGTGCACCAGGATCTATTTTTGAGGGGATCTCGCCTTCTCTTTACTCAAAGAACTCTGGATATTTGTTTTGATTTTTTTTCTTTTGGTTATATATATTTCTTTATTTCAAAGTACTAAGGGGGTACAGATGTTTTTGTTACATGGATACATTGTATAATGCTGAAGTCAGGGCTTTTACTATGCCCATCACCAGAATTGTGTTCATTATCCCTGATAGGTAAGTTTTTAACCCTCATCTCCTCTTCCTGGTTTCCAAGGTCCTTTACATCTCTTTTTGCCTGTGTTTACCCATGGTTTAGCTCCTACGTATTACTGAGAACATGTGGTGTTTGTTTTCCCATTCTTGAGGTACTTCACTTAGGATAAAGGTCTCCAGTTCCATTCAAATTGTTGCAAAAGACATTATTTTGTCCCTTTTTATGGCTGAGCAGTACTCCATGGTGTGTGTTATGTGTGTGTGTGTGTGTGTGTAATCACATTTTCTTTATCCACTCATCAACTGATAGGCACTTAGATTAATTCCCAACATCTTTGCAATTGTGAATTATGCTGAGATAAGAATTCACTCTAGCACTCCAGTATTCCTAAGCCTTTGAATATGTTCCTCTAAGGCACACCAAGGAAATTGTGGCATTTTACTCGATACACTATAGGCTACTTTAGAGCCTAGGTTTCAATCAACCAACTGAATGATGCTTTAGAGTTACTCATAGCTGCTTAAGCTGGTAAATTGAATCTAGCATATTTGATTAACCTGTTCATATAAGGTGATGAACAGCTGTGACAAAATCCAACATTATATTCATCTCCTTATCAATCTGCATAGGGTACATTCCCATACATATCACCCTGGTTTAAGTCAACATAAATTAATAAACTTTTGCAATCTTGAAATGCTTTTGGTGTATAAACTAAAAGCTTTCCAGGGTCTTCATACCAATTCCACTTTTGATACCACTAGGGAGCCAAATTACTGTGAGTTTATTATAGGGATTAAACTATACACAATTGTGTGAGAATTTATAAAAGTAAATGTTTGAAAATAAGAATTAAGGCATACAAGGTAGAACATTCATAAGCCCTGGTATAGAGGAATGAACTTGACCTGACATGGAAATTTGGAAACTATGCTCATGCGGCTTCTGGAACAAGACTGAGATACAGGGTTGGAGCAAAGTCTACACAAAGTTGTTGGCTTTTCTGGTTTTACCTCTGTAAATGTTCAGTGAAATGAAGATCTGAGTTTGCTGTGTCCAGGATGGCAGTTGGGAAGGAAATGTAGACGCTGAGCTGGGAAGAGCACGAATAAAATGGCACCAATTTGTCTGTTCTCACCCCTTCTAATCTATAAAATCTTTATAAATTTATAGCTGCTCTTTCACTTTCACTTCCAAATATTATATAACTTTATTGTTGATCGATTCTAGCTTGAAATAATTTAAAGAAAAGGGTTCAGGAAAAGCAAGTTTATGATACATCAATCTAACCTTACACGTGAATCCAAAACAAAAACTTTGACAGAAAATAAGATTGTTGCCACATTTTTTCCCATAAGGATTACCAGACCAGAATGAAAACCTTCCCATTACATGCTAGACAGAAAAATAGACACTAATGAAAATAGAACCGAAAGATAGAGGGATTCCTTGATCACATCCTTTAGTAACTGGATCATCCTGGACTTTGTTTATATGAGAAAAATAAAGCTGTGTATGGTTATGGTGTGCAATTCAGCTTTCTGATACATACAACCAAGTATAATTATAATGCATAAAAAATTTGGTACTTGAAGTGGAACACCAAAAAGGGTGACCATTTCACCTGCAATTTAGACCCTAGCTCCATGATCACGGTGTCTCAACAGATAACCAAAGGATATCAAAGCATATGTGAGGCTAATGCCTCCTGATCCATGAAAGCATCAGAGTGATAGATACTGGAAGAAGATCTAGATAGAACAAGACTCTATAACATATATGGAAACAATAATTAGGACTAGAAATTAAGGTAGATGAGATGAATTTCTTTTTTTAATTGTAAGCAACATAAAGACTAATAAACCTAATTGTCAACTCTGTATTCCAAGATCTTGGATGATGATAAAGCCGAAGATTATACTTAATAATATAGGAATACATGATGCAAGGGCTGACAATTTGCCCGTGGAGACATAATATCAAAAGAAGAGTAGGAATGTGAAGTATACAAATCTACTTAATGAAGGAGCCTCAGACACTTCATCAGTCTCAAGGATGCAAATTGAAGTGTTGATTTGAGAAAGTGTGGGTGTCAAAGGAGTCTGCAGTCCCAAACATGCCTCCTCAGGTACTGGCCCTAGGTTAAGGATTGGAGATCAAAATAATCAAGCTAGCTCAATTATAGCTGCGTTGTTTCAGTGTAGAATAATGGGTTTGAATTAAAGCATTGTTTCCAACTGTAGAAATTGTATAACTCTTGATGAATCAGAGGGAGGGCTGATGAATTGAAATAAGATGGAAGATAATGTTAATGTACTGGAATGATATTTAATTCATAAGTTATAAAAAGAAAACTATATTTAAGCAAGCAGGATAGAAATATACATATTAAGCTTTCTATGCCTATTCAAATCAACATCAATGAAATGATTTATTATTTTAGTTTATTATGAAATCTGTTTCTTAAGGATTTATTACTCCAGGAGATACTAGATCAGTTATACACAGTTCTGAAAGGCAGGATGATATTGTGATAGATGCCTAGACATGAATTTGATCCTTAGCTCTACCACACATTGGCTATACAATCTTGGAGAAGTTTTTAATTTTTTTCAAGTTTCAGTTTCCTAGATTATAAAAACAAATGGCAATATATATTTGCAAGATTTTAGTTTTAGGTCTTCATGAATAAATGTACATATAATAGGCTGCTTCCAAAAGTAGTTATATTCTTCAATGATGGGTTATCATGAAATTTTTTTTAAGTAGTTATAGAGAGCTTGTTTCCACACTGTTTTTCTTGGGAATTTCAGTGATTTAGGAAACTTCCTGGTAAAGAGACAGACTGGGGGACTGGAGAAAAGTCACAGGAATATAGCTTCAGCTAGCTCTGCTTTGATCTGTTTTTAATCTTGAGGTTTCATGTAAGATTTTGTTTAAAATTGTGGCTAGTAATAGAACTATAATATATGTTTGGATTTGATCTTAAAGTTAAGAGTATTCAATCCCCATGTTTCATTGTTAGATCTCGTAACTGTTTGAAAGAGGTGTTTTTATCTCTGTGTTACAGAAAAATAAAATGAAGCTTTGAGTTTTAAGAGTTATACCTAAAACCTGGATCTCTGAACCCTAAGACAAGGGCTTTTGATCGTTTAAATCTCTCAGTAGCCTTATAAGACAGAAAAGACAGTCCCAGTGTATGATAAGAAACCTCAGAGGATGTGTGAAGTGAGTATGTGAGGATTAGAACACAGAACTTTCACTCCTGCACCAGTGATATGCTGTCTTTTTTTTTTTTCCAGCATTCTGGGAGCCAAATTAATTTATGCCATGTTTCTTAGTAATCATTGGATAGTTAGGGTATTAACCAACTTCCTAACCCAGACAGTTTCCTTCTAATATTATCTGAGCATCAACATTTTAGGTGATAGCTGAGGTTTGTTATGTTTCTGATTTTAAAATATACTCCCCACCTCTGCAGTTATTGAGTGTTCAGTACTACTGAATTTCACTCTACCTGGTTTTTAAAGTTTGAGAAGTGATTTATGAAATACTTCCCAATTTGTTTTTCCTTTGTATTATTTTGAGTGCTTTTCTATGAATCAGTCATATTTTTGACAGAAAAAAATAGTTCAAACATAATCAAAGCACTCTAATATTTTTATACTATTGAATTTTTCTTTGAATAGTTCACATATGCATATTCAAGAAAATATGTCAATTTTTAAATAAAATTGTTAATTTTATAGTGAGAAAATGAAATGCATTTCTATATATCAAGTTTGTGTGTATTATCTTAAATGCATATATGTTATGTTATTACATCTGTATATATGTTTGTGTATACGCTATATCATACCTGTGTATCTGCAGGTATCTGTATCTTGTTATATATTATCTTATTATATATGTGTGTCTGTGTGTGCACTTTATTATTAAGTTTTAATAATATATTCAGTATGAAATAATTATTTCTACATTATTTTCAGCCAAACATTTTGTTATTCTTCCTGTATTCAAATGCAAAGGTAAGAATAAGATTTATCTGAAAATCTTTCATATCAACTACAGCATAGATTAAACAAATTAGTTAGAAAAATGTACATTTCTACTCTTTTCCAGCACACAGAATATAAACATTTGTAATTTTTTTCCTACATAAGACTTTGTTCTATATCTAATTTTACCACCTCAGTTTTTTCTTTCTTGAGTAGCAGTGCCTGGGCTCCTAAATTTTCATGATATTTGAAGTTTTGCCCTTTGCACGCATAACATTGCTATCATACCTATAATATTAATAAATTTTCATTATTTGCAAATGCATGTTCTAGAAAAAGCAGTTCTTAGAAATTAATATCTTAAATATTAACTATTTTATAAAAAATATTTCATGGAATAATAAGATAAATTACATTAAATTTGTTTACTTACGTCTTAGAGTCTTACTATTTTTCATGGAGCATCTCAAGCTAATAATGTTTCAGGGAACAAAATTTAAGAAATTCTGAGTTACTTTATGATGTCTTTTCCTTTTATCTATCTATACATGGAAGGACATGCTCTATGAACAGGGAAACTAGAAGGAACAATACAGATTTTGATATTTCATTTATGATCTTACATCATACTGTGAAGAAAATAGCTTTTTTTTTCTTTTCTTTCTTCTTTCTTTTTTTCTTTTTTCTTTTTTTTTTTTTTTTGAGGCAGGGTCTCGCTGTTGCCCTGGAAAGAGTACAGTGGCATCATCATTGCTCACTGCAGCCTCAGACTCCTTGGCTCAAGTGATCCTCCTGCTTCAGCCTCCTGAGTAGCTGAGACTATATGCGCGCCCCACAATCCCCAGCTAATTTTTCTATCTTTAGTAGAGACAGGTCTCACTCTTGCTCAGGCTGGTCTTAAACTCCTGACCTCAAGAAATCCTCCTGCCTCAGCCTCCCAGAGTACTAGGATTAAAGGCATGAGCCACCGCACCCCGCTGAAAATAGCATTTCTTCATACGGCATAGTTATTTCATCAGAATCCTTGTAAAGGATGATTCAGAGAAAAGGGACACTATTCTTCCTTATTAAAACACACTCATCCAAAACAAATTATAATGAATTTTAGTTCTTACATAACAATTTAATTGAAGGCAAAAAAAAGGATATTTAAATAATATCTATTATAGATCTTTGGGTAGGTCCCCCTCCCCTCAGTTGCCTTCATTTCCTTGGTGTTCCTTTTACTTTACACATCTGACTTCTCAGAATGTTCTTTACTTCAGTTAGCACACAAAACGATATTCTTCTTGCATGGGCATTACCTGTCACTCAGAATGCAGCAGAATTTCTTCCAGGGCTTTATACTTTTATAGCTGTTTTCATCCAGGGATGTCATAAAACCAGGGAAACATGATCTCTTTATTCCTCAGGATATTTCTGTGAAGTTGGTGGGTGGCCTGTATTATTATTCCAGTTTTGTAGAGTGTTTTATCCAGTTTGATTAAAGTATTGCTCTCCATTATGCAGTTTTTATGAGTGAGGAATGTGACCAAAGACACAGAGAATACAGTGCAGACCTATATAAAGAATTTGTGCTAAGGAGAAAGGCCCAGCACCTCAGCCCTTTAGATGTTGCTTCTCTTCTGTGTTGTAACAGGTTATTGCTCAATTCTGATGCATCATTTTACCATTTAAAAAAATTGCTACAGTTCTTATGAGGATTATGTTATTCTGCAGTTACTTTTCCTCTTGGTCCCAAAGATAAATAGTCTTCATAATACATAAAATACATAAAATGCAGTGTAGTACATTAGCTGCAAATTAAACCCCATTATAAGCCTACAAAAATAACTTCATCATTAAACATACTCATTTATATGAAGTACATACCAGGAACCACTAAGTTCACCAATTAGTGATTCATTTGGAATACTGTCTCATTAAGAAATAAATGTTCCTTAAATTCTCATTATTTATTTTGTAATTCAATGATTTGATAAAAATTTGACAAAATTTGAGTGCTGGAATAGTTTTATATACTTACTACATATTGCACTGAAGATATATCCAAGGTATACATCCTGCTCTCAAATATTTTAGTATACAGTTGAGGAAAAATAATAAATAAAATACTACTAGACTTTGTTAATAAATTATATAAAAGTGATATGCGTATCTTGATATGAAACACTAAGAGGAGTTACTTAAACTTGGGAAAGTGTTTTTATGGTAAGTTAACTTGAACTAAATCTTGAAGGCAAGAAGGAGATAGGAGTTTGTCAGATAGATGAGAAAATAAAAGTATTTAAACAGTGAAGTATATATTATTAGCTTTATTCAAGTAAAACACCTGAGGATGAGGCTAGGGACCACTGATAATAATAATTAAACACAGAAGCCAAGACAAAATCAGTTCTAGGGCTGCTTTTACTATATGCTCATATTTATAACAAAAAATTGGTTGCCTACATTTTTTTGGTACAAAAGACAAAGACCTGGATAAATAAAGATTAGGATTTGAATGGGAAAGCCTTAGGAGAGAAAATAAATCTTATGAAAGACTCATGTATTCATGTCAAATGGGAAAGGATGCTTTTTTCTGTCAGCCCACCGCAAGGAATCCAGGTGCTGTGTAGAAACTGGGTAATTTACATTGGAATTAAAGAATATCCAATATTTATAGGTCAATGATCTTAGGGTTTGTAAAATATAGATAACATATTTAAAAATTTTTAAGTATAGATGAGTAGCTCCCAAGCAAAAAGATTGTTAGAGGTAGACAAATCCACAGGGAATGTTACATATAAAATACATAGCAAGTAGAACATGTACATTTTAAACATAAACACAAAGAGATGTAAGGAACAAAGGACCAAGAGATACTTAAAATCCATAGGGTACCAGGGTACTAGATATTAATAATGTGCTAAATATATGTGAGACTAAGTGTACAATGGGCACTAAATATTGAGGATATGCTAAATACATAGAAACACTTAATATTCATGAGATCTTATCTGGTTGCACATTGGCAACATCCATTCTGATCCCATTTCTTCTCTGCACCAAACACACACACACACACAAAAAAAAAAAAAAAAAAAAACTAAAACAAAACAAGAGAAAAAACCAAACCAAAACAAACAAAAAAAACCCCATAGCTGTTCATCAGACTAATTGGCAAGTGTTGCTGCTGTGGTCAGGTGTGCATGTTCCTGCATCTCTCTGATAGAGTAGGTATGCGTCATTGGCCGAAGGCACGTTCCATCTGTGAACCCTGTGCTGCAATCTCACTTCTCATCCTCATAACCTCACCATTAATGAAAAGGCTGATGTAGCAGAGAGAGAGAGATGGGACTTTTATGAACAATGTAGGATTATTGTATTCCTATTGCACACGTGTTAAATTATCCATCTTTTTTCCTTTTGCCTATTGACATGTGTTTTTTAATTGATCTCAATAATGATGTGATTCAAGCATTTCAATTTGACTTTGAGCCTCTAATTGCATGGAGGGACATTTTCCCATAGTGATATGCTTTGCTCAATCTCTTCCCTCACTTAAATTTGTGAGTATAGACAGTAATCTGCAACTAAATGATACATACTAAAATACATTGTTGTGATTGTTTAGGTTGGAGGAGCAAGAGAAGAGGCACAAGACAACTATGAGGATATCAAGTACCCATCATGGTCAGTTGCCGGTAGAAAATGATACCTGGGCTCAAACATGAACAGTGATAAGGGGTTGCTCAGATGATACATGCCTCAGAGTCTTCTAAACAGAGAAAATACATTTTGTAAAAGCTTGAGGCAAAGCAAAAATGGCTTGTCCCAAAGGGGAGAGCTAAGTCTGACCAGAGTATGTTGAGATGGAGAGCCTGGAAATGATACATACACTGAGCTAAAGAGTGGAACAACCTCTAAGAACAAGAAGAAACGTTAAAGGGTTTGCTATTTCAAAAGTTCATTCTGCCTGCAATAATGGGATGCATCTGAAAGAAAGACATGCTACTGAATAGAGAGAGATTACTTAGGAGACAATAATTCAGACAAGGGTTGATGATGAGTAAAGGTGGAACAGAAAAAAAAATTGGATGATACTTAGGAGAGGAAATTATAATAACACTGATTAATTACATAGAGATTAAAGAGAGGGGATCTGATATGATTCCCAGATATCTGGCTTCAAAACTTGGGCCATGACTTTAATTTCTGGCAGTGCAGTAGAGAAAATACCCTGAAAAGTTGTCTAATACAAAAGATTCATACATTCTCAATAAAATATATTAAGCATCCTTTCAAATGCATAGTTGAGTGTGCAAGAAAATAGGCCTATCTCCAGCGGACAGCAATAAAGAGGGAAGGTGAAAACTTTGCAAGCTTAGCAGCAGCACTATGATAAGCTGGAAGCATTTCAGATATCTATATGATAATCAAGATTTAACTAACAAATAATGAACAGAAACGAACACACTATGCTTTTGGAAATGAGAAGCCCCTGATCACAAATGTTACAGTCTAAGGCTTACCAATTACAGAATGGTAGGTTATAAATCATCTGCCTTACTGCACCAACAAATTAATAGAAGTCACTTTTTAATAGTTCTTCGGGTTGTTTAGAAAATGAAAAAGCAAATAATTATTGAAAGGAAAAGCCTTGCTCTAAGACTTCTCAAAATTCTCCCTAAAAACCTCACCAACCCTGAGCTCAGAAATTTGAAATTTGACATTACTACACATGCAAAAAACAAGCCACCATGAGCAAGAACGGGAAAAAACAACCAATACCAACATTAGGCCCTGGAGAAATTCAGATAATAAAATATACTGCCATATAACCAGGGAACAGAAAACTCTTTTGCTAAGGGATAAACAGTAAATATCTTTGGCTTTATAGTCCACAGGGTCTCTGTCATAACTCCTCAATTCTGCCACTACAATACAGAACCACCCCAAGATAATACACAAGCAATAGACATAGAGCTGTTCCAGTAAAACTTCATTTTACAAAAATGGATGTAAGGGTGAATTTGATTCATAAGTTACAGTTTTCTAACCTCTGTTATAAACCGTAAATTCAGTATGTTTAGAATCTTTAAAAAAATATTAAATGACAAACTTAAGACATATATAGTATGTTAATAAAATAATTTAACAAAGATTTGAAAAAGAATCAGATAGAAATTCTAAAATATTTGGATCCTAATGGAGATCGTATTCTCAATAAAATAAACAACACACTTTTATGGTGGAAGAAAAGAAAAAAATTCACTAAAAAATAAAAGTAAAATATGAATAGATAATTAACAAGGGCAGAAATCCAAAGGGTCATTAATTATATGAAAGATGTTTGAGATCATTATCAATAACAGATGTGCAAAATAAAATTTTAATGAGATAATATTTCATACACATTGGACTGGATAGGTTAAAATATCAAGCAATATCAAATGGTGGCATTGAAAGAGAACAATCTGACCACTCTTCCACGGTTGATAAAAGTAAAGATTGTTATACATAATTCTTAGATGAACTTGGCAAGGCCTAACACAGTTGATAATGGAATATTTTATGGAACAACATTTCACTTTTAGATTTATGGTCCACGTAAAGTTCCACAATGTATAGAAATAAACATATATGAAAATTTCATAGCAGCTGAACTTATAATAAAAAATAAGCTGGAATACACCTAAATGTCCAGCAACAGAAGGATAGATTGAGGTTTTTCAAATATGAGTTATTATATAACTTTCAACAAATGTAAACTAGAGCTAAATGTATTACCAGGTATAAATCTAAAATCTTTAGTATTGAATGAAAATAGCAATTTATAGAAGGATACATGTGATGTAGACACTTCATAGAATTTAAAATTAATAAATAATATATTATGTAGTTTAGGAATATATATCCATTTAGTAAAATATTAAGACAGTTATGACAAGTATAAATATCAATTTTAGGGTAATGGTTAGTTCTGGCTTTAGGAAGGGTAATACAATACAGGAGGGAGTACACAGAGGACTTCAGTCAATTTATAATATTTATTCCTTAAACTGAATCTTTTTTCCCCTAAAATGGGGATTTTAATAACTGTATTGAATCTATAACTTAACTTGGAGAGAAATGGAATCTAATTGCTACTGATAAAAGCTGTCCAATTCATGAACATGATATACATCTTTATTTTTTGAGATTTTTAAAAGTCCTTCAATAAAGTTTTATAATTCTCTCTATAGAGGTCTCACACATTTTTTAGTTTAGTTTTCCCTAAATATAAAGAAATAGAAAGCCTGATGAGGATTAGTAAACTGAGTCATATTATATTTTACGTTATTAATTATAGATTTATATATATACATATATATATAATGTTTCATGATAATTAGGAAGATCCCTGATATTACCAAGCATTGAGACAGATTGTGTAGAAAAAGAATCAGATTTGGTGATGGAGTGCTTGAATAGCTGAAATAATTTTTGGATGTATTATGTTGAAACATCTGTTATACCCAGGAGGTTCTAAATACCATGTGGAGATTTGAAGCCCAGAAGAGGCACCTGAGGTGGAAGTTTTAATTTGAAAGTCATTGACATATCAATTCGTTGAGGTTAAGGGAATGGATACGATTCTTCTGAGAGCTCATCTTGCAGATGAGTGAGAGAAGGAAAGTAGCTAAGATTTTATGGTGAGAAAAAACAACTTTAATCAGAGCACCAGAGGAAACGGTGACAAGTAAAGAAAATGATATAATAGGTTTTCAGCTAAGAGGGCAACAGAGTGTCCCAGGTCCTACCACTGTCCTTCTTTTGGGGTATAATGGTTCTCTGTATCTTTAACTATTTCAGGATATTGTTGGTAGAAGTTCTTAAGCCATTCTTTAAAGAAGTTTGGTTGTGAGGGCAAGAGAGAGAGAAAGAGAGGAGAAATAGGCTGATGGCTGGAGAAAATGTGGATGTGTTTCTTTTTTTGAAACAGATTGGAGAAACATGAATGTGTACAAGTAGCTAGTCACAAAAATAAACAAGAAACTGATGACATAAGAATGCAATAGCTTGTCTGCTACTTTGTCATGCAGCAATAGATAATGGAATCAAATAAAAATTCCTTAGAAATAAAAGGATAAAATCATGTAGAAGAGGTTAAGTTTCATAATTAATAATATAATACTAATTATAGCTAATACTTTCGTGACTACTATATACCAGGCACTGTTCTAATGAAGCTACAGGTTTAAAGTAATTTACATCCCACAATTCTATGAAATAGTACTATTATTATCTTCCCAATTAACATAGAAGAAAGTAAGATAAAAAAAGATTAAGTAACTTAGATAAGATTTGCATCTAGGATATCTGCTTTCAAATTCTCAACTGTTAGTTATTACACTATGCTGTTATTCTAGAGCTAAGCCTTTGAGACTGAAAAAGGAAACCAGGAAGACATACAAGGAATCATCAGTTCATTGAGAGTTGAAACCTGAAGCCCAAAGTCACAATAAAAATGTATGCTCCTTGAGAAGTGGTGAAGATAAGGAGCAAAGATATGTTTATTGATCTAGGTATGCCACTCATGGTATTCTGGGTTTTTCCTCTTGCAAATATTTTCTAGAATTGCTAAAATATAGAGTAAATATTCTTCCAATGAAATTATAAGAAAATTGGTTCACCTAGGTAAACAGACACATACACATAATAATAACCTAAGAAGTAATCCAACAAAGCAAATACCTAGGTTTTTGTATTCCAGTGCTTTTTAGCATATTTCAGAAATGCACCATGTTTAAATAATTTTCATAAAAGATGGCCCAAAATTAGGTAATACTTACAAGAGTTGAAATGTCTTTTCACTTGCCTATAACATTCATTATTGGGTTTTTAACAGACATATGAGTTTATAGACAAGGACATATATGAATCAGAATAAAAGAGGAAAAATAGGTGCTTTTATCCAAAATGATGCTAAATGCTTTTTCTGATCTTAACATAGAGAATGAATGAGAGCTGTAGGTACAGATTGAGGGTCATAAATGACCCAGGAGATGCACTGGAAAAATAAACATATGTGGCTGTGACAGAAATTTGCAGTTCAAACCGAAGGGATGAAACCAAACTAATCTTTGATTTCAAGAACTGAAGAACATTTTTGGTTCCTATGACTTTGCCAAGATAAAAGTGTATTATACTCATAGAAAAAGGAAACTATAATCTGTGTCTTTCCCTGCATATTATCTGCATATGGAAGCAATGTCGAGATTAAGGTATTTTTTGGTTCTATTTTTTCCTAAATATAACTTTAAAAAAATCAAATAACAACACTGAAGCATAATTTATTTCTAAAAGTTATATTAAAATGCTTTTAAAAACATTTTATAAACATACGTGAAATAGTTTGCTTTTTGAATGCATTGTCTTTTCAAATTCATCTTTCTAGTTGAACTCCCATCTTGCACTTCCTACTCAGTACATATCTATGCCATTTAATTTTTCTTTCTACATGTTGTTGTACCCTTAACTAACATGAGTTACAAATTAGCTTAAACATATTTAAAATGGCATTTTAACATTATTGCTTATTAAATAATGTACAAAATTTTGGAAACATTTATAAAAATAAACTTATCTATAGTTTATAATCACTCCATTCAGAGATAAGCATTATTTTAATAGTTTTTAAATTGTTAATATTTTTGTATGTTGCTTTTCAATTTTTTCTATATAATGCATTGTTTTAAAGTAGCAATTATACTGTACATACTTTAAAAACACTTTATTTTGAAAATTTTGAAATCTTTTCAAGCTTACACAGTGTTAAAAATAAAAATAGTACAGAAAGCAACCCTATTCCCTTTACTCAGATTTAGTGTTAACATTTTGTACCATTTACCTAAGTATATATTACATTAACTCTGTCTTTTATCATTTAATATGTGCCACTTACTTATATACATATTACTTTGTCTTTTATAATTTAATATGTTATGATTTACTATGGCCAGCAAATAGTATTCCATAACTTTATTAATGAATGAAACATTTAATTGTGTGTGTTTATTTATATCTAGTGCATGATTCTATTTCATGCATATTTTACAGATAAAGAAGCTGAAGGTGAAAGAACTGCTAAGTAACATGCCTAAGGACATCCAGCTAGTAAAGAAAGAATTAGGATTTAAAGTCAAGTATATATTTTTTTATGGCTATATAATAAATACTGTAAAAGTAGTGACTGGAAAGTACAAACATTTATTCTGTCTCAGCTTTGTGGCTCGAGAATCTAGCGGTGGCTTTGGTGAGTGGTTCTGGCTCAGGATATCTGAAAAAACAGCAATCAAAGTGTCAGCAGGACTACCATAACCTCAAGGCTCACCTGGGTGAGAATCTGCTTCTATGCTCACCCACATGGTGTTTGTCAGGCTTCAGAAGGTCTGTTCCAAGCTTACTGATGTGGCAGCTGGCTTCCCTTGGAGGGAGTGATTCGGAAGAAGTGAGAGAGAGCCCACAAGACAGAAGCCACTGTCTTTTAACAACCCAAGCTTGGAAGTGACATCTCATCACTTCTGCCACATTCTATTCATGAAAAGCAAGACAAGTTGTCTAGCCCATATTCACAGGGAGGAGATGACACAATCTCATGAACATCAGGGTGTAGGGGTCATTGTTAGCCATCTTGGAGGCTGCTTACAACATTGGGTTTTTCTGACTTTAGAATCTATGCTTCTAATAATTATTCACATGCTTCCATAGTGTACAAGATATTACTCCCTTGTGAGCATCCACCATATTTTGTGAACCAATTCCCAAGTGCTGTGCCCCACCTAGCTGCTGCCCTGCTGTGAGACCAAGAGGCAAGTGGATGGCTCTCCCCCCAGCATCTTGCTCATGCTGTTTGTCTGATGGGCCCCTCTTCTCTGATTACAGGCACAAGGTATCATTTTGGGAGTTTCAAGTTGGGTAGTGCCCCATCCTTGGGCTGAATTCCAGCTGATGAACCTGCAACCCCCATCCAGCTGAGGAGGGACAGGGCAGCCCAAGCTCTCCTACACACACCTGGGACAATTCCTACCATTCTGCTATGGGCTCCTGTGAGACTGAGATGCTAGCAGACTGCACTTCCCACTGTTTATTGCCCAAGGCACTTGCCTGAAAGGGGCCCCACTTTCTTTGATTGCAAGCCCACAGCCAGTACAATTTTGAGAGATTAATGCTGGGCCACACTCTGTCCTCTGACCAAGTTCAAGGCAACATGGCTGCAGCTGCCACCTGGCCAGCAAGGGACAGGGGAGACTACGCTCTTCTAAGCACACTTAGAACAATACCCACCACCCTATTACGGGCAGCTTTGGGACTTGGGACTAGCCTGAACAATCCATTGCTGCTACCAGTATCACTGACACTTGTGTCCTAGTGGGTGGCTCCACAACTGCTCCTGCAACCTCCCATATCAGGTCAGCTGCTCAGAGGCCTGAGAACACAGCCACGCATCTGGCTCTCTGTTCCAAGCTCTTAGCTTTCGAGCAAGCCACCCGAAGGCCCAACAACTGGCCCTATAGGACACCCTAACACTGCTGCCAGCATAAGGGGCTCTGGGGCATAAAATCAGGCACACTCGGTCCACTAATGCCACCACTGGAGTCTGAAGACTGGCTCAGCTGGCATTCAAGTCCCCAGAAAAACTTCATCATAGTTTCAACTAATAACTCTACTCTAAGCCACCAAGGAAATCACAAATACCATTGACCCTGTGTAGTACCTAAGAAATCATACAAAGATCACACTACCACAAGCACCCAAAATCAAAGTCAAAGTGTCCTACTGAACCAACAACATATATACATCTTCAGAAAAAAATTCAACTAGTACCCCCAATTGTGTTTAAAAAAAGTTTAAAGAAATACACTATAGCATTTTGATTGGTATTTCAAGAGTCAGAAATGCCTGTCTACATTTAGGTTTATTATGCATACTTCTTTCAGAGATTTTCTGAAATTATCATGTGTTAAAAAGGTTTTCCTGATTTAATAGATTTTAAGCTCACAAAGCCACCCCTTTCTGGCCCCAGTAGTTGATCTATGCAAGGGCATTTAGATTGTTTTTAATTTATTTCAACATGTTAGTTCTAAAATTTGTTCATTGCAATAACCATTTGTCAAGTCTATGTCCAAATATTTTCTTTTGAGAGACACATTTGTTTGAAAAAGCTATTTTATCACACAAAGCAATGTTAGAATCCCAAATGTACGACATGTTTGAGATACAGTCATTTTCTATAATTTAAACCAATTATTTTGCTAAAAAATATTGACTTTAAGATATTCTTTCCAATACAATAAATATTTATTGAATTCCAACCACGTGCCAGGCACTGTCCTCGGGACTAAGACTACAATAGCAAACACAGCAAAGGCCATGCTCTTCTGAGGCAATATTCTAATCTAAAAATTGTATATGTAGGGATACAACACATGAGTTTTTCATTCAAAAAGGCTTCAATCATATAAATTATTAGATTTATAAATATATAGTCAAATTTGCTTTTTTCCCACTGTTTAGAAAAAATTATTGTTAATGTCTCAGAGCTGATGATGGCATTAATTTACATGAACACAATTCTTAATTTAGGACCTGAAGAGAATTATAAACATGATCAGAGCATCAGGGTGTTGTGGCCACTGGAGCAGAGAGAAATCCTTCAGTGCAAGGATGACTTACTTTAAAAAGTCAACCCCATGCCTCCTCACTTGAAGCTTCCATTTTGAACCATCAGCACATACTCCTTACGGAGCTTTTCCTGTGCTTCTTCAGCTTCTTGGCTTGTCCTTTGCTCAGTTATTTGCCTTCTTTGTCATGTGTTTGATATTCCATCAAACTTGGAATATTTGTCACTTTCTGACAAGAATATCTCACTGGGTGGAATCTTCATCTTAGCTATCTTTGTGGCTTCCTGTTTTCTCCTGGCTGTCTTGTCTTTCTTTTTCCTCTTCAAACTTTTTTTTTTCCTCTCTATATTTTAATAAGATATCTCCGTGCACCAGTTTGACCACATTTGGCAATCCTTTGTTGGTCCTTGGCTGGTCAGTCCAACCTCTACATGGCGGACTCAAAGAGACCCAGTCTGGCTCTGTTGCAGAACATCGTTCTGTTCCTCACCCACACGCTGAAAATCTTTTAGACCATAGAACAAAGCATTTCCTTAGTTTTCTAATATAGTTTGAATACTTGTCCCCTCCAAATCTCATGTTGAAATTCCATCCCCAGTGTTGGAGGTGGGGCTAAGTGGGAGGTGTTTGTGTCACAGGGGCTGATCCCTTCATGGATGGTTTGGTACCCTCCCATGATAATGAGTAAGTTCTTGCATTATTAGTTCACTGGAAAGCTGGTTGATTAAAAGAGTCTGGCTCCACCTCCTTTTCTCTTGTTTCTTCTCTTGCCATATGACATACTTGCTCCCTCTTTGCCTTCTGCCTTCATTGTAAGCTCCCTGAAGCCCAGAAAATGCTGGTGCCATGCCTGTACAGTCTGCAGAGCTGTGAGCCAAAGAAACCTTTTTTTTATTTATAAATAACCTAGCCTCAGGAATTTCTTTATAGTAATGCAAAGTGGACTAACACGGTTTCTTGGTCAGAAAACCTGGAACCAGCCTACATCTGGAGTCCATAGTCATCCCCTACCTTCAAGTGTTGGAATTCAGTGGAGTGCATAAGATAAAATGTCCATGAGATTCCACCACTGCAGTTCAGTGATGCCCAGTGGGATATCATTCTACCTGAGTTCAGGGTATGGTTTAAAAATCAAAATCACTTTATAACAGACTTGTCCCTCAAAAGAGTAATTCTTAGACATTCTAATTATATAACACTGACAAATAACAGAGAGACAGAACAATAGACATGGAGTTTTCATATTAGCTCAAAAACTATAAGGTCTTGGGTCCATCAATTCAAATGATTGAGCATTCTGTGTTTAATCACTAATCTGTTTGAAATAGTAATTCTACTTTATATATTCAACTTACTGATGGTTCAAATACTTGCTCAGATTAAAATAATGGTTGGACCATTTTTTTTTTCTCTTTCTACAATTTACCCACTGACCTAGAAATCACCCAAGGGTAATTTCCTCCCTCTTTTCCATAAAAGTCAGATGTAAGGATTTCATATCTAACTGAAGGAAATTTTAATTGACAAAAATATCAAATTAATTGTATTTTTATTATTATTACATGCAATATAGAAAAAAAACAGTAAGCACATCTATTGAACTCCCTTGGACAATTTCATGATGAACAAATTTTTTTTCTTTTCCTTTTCCTTTTCTTTTTTTTAAGACAGAGTGTCGCTCTCTTGCCCTGGGTAGAGTGCAGTTGTGTTATCATAGTTCACTGCAACCTCAAACTCCTAGGCTCAAGCAATATTCTTGGCTCAGCCTCCCAAGTAGCTGAGACTACAGGCATGTGCCATGACTCCCAGCTAATTTTTCTATTTTTAGTAGAGACGGGGTCTCACTCTTGCTCAGGCTGGTCTTGAACTCCTGAGCTCAAGCAATCCTCCTGCCTCGGCCTCTCAGAGTGTTAGGATTACAGGCGTGAGCCACTGCACCTGGCCGTGAACAATGTTTTGACCAGAAACGTACCCTACTTGAATGCTTAATTTTTGAAACGTACATTTCCTACATGACTTTACTGCTTGTTAAAACATTTGTTTGCCATTATGGAGGCACAAGTGATGTGTTCTTTGATTGGCCATGATAAAAGCTAATAATTTCATGGTAAAAGGTAAGCATTTTGACACTTTCATCTTTATTTTATATTTTTGTTCAACTTTTTATTAGAGGCATACTGCTACTTATAAACTGTAAATTTGGCAAACAGGACATCTAGCATCTTGTCTGGCAGTAAAAGCAAATCATTATTTTATTTCAATTCATTTTTCAGCTGCAAAGGAAAAGAAGCCACACGCTGACAATAAATTATACATAAAAGCACAAACCCTAAGGCTAGTAAGTGCCAAGAGAGGACACTTTTCAATGTTATATTTGGAATGAATAAATAAAAATTATAGTCAGGCAGGCATGCTAGTTTGAACTTCAGACAAATTAAATGTTTTTTTTTTCAAGTAAGCAAATCATTATAATGCCTATTTTACAAAGTTATGGTAGGTATTTTATATTTCTTAATATTATATTCACTGGTTAAAATCCAATAAAATTTTATTTCCTGAGGACCTTGAAGTCACTCACATTTTTTCAATAAACCTTAATAAAAATAAATTTCTGTTTACTTTTGCATATGTAAAGAATTTAAGAGGGATGCTGACCCATCTGGTGAAGTCAGAAAAAGTCTAGTAACCAATGTGAACTAGGTGGAAGTCACCATTAATGAGGTTAAAATTTGTATCTTAAATGTTAGTATTTACTCAAAAAAATCATTTGTTCAATTAGATATCTACACTCAGAGAGCCTTAGTATAGTGGAAAGTGAAATAGATTTATGTTTAAAAGGCCCAAATTAAGTCTATCTCTGTTATTGCTGGGATTTAGCCAAGTCACTGGCTAGTTTTAATTTTCTTACTAATAAAATGTAATATTATGACAATTTAATAAAGTAATTTATGAGAAAACATTTTGAAAATGTAAATATGTGTAATTGCAAATGTCTAAAGTATATAAGAACTTATTTAGTCATTTTACACTATTAATAAATCATAAACTTTATATTGACTTGGATTTTCCATAAAGAATACATTTCTACAGTTCCTGGGTCTGGAGGATAATGGAAGTAACCAGAATCTTTACCCATGTATCTTCTGGGAGCAAGAGATACAGAAATAAATGCAAAGAAAGATAAAGAGAGGTAGAGGTTGAGATACAGATAAAGAAAGACATATATATAGACAGAAAATGATTAGGAGGAAAACACACATGATCTTGTTTTTAAAAATACCTCAAGGCAGAGAGTACTACAAACTTAGTGTTGAATTTAGTGTTGAACAATCACAGACATAGGTCTAGAAATTGATCCTTCACAACTCTCTTGACAAGGTAGGAGATTGAGAATATGTGAGGAAAATGGTGAGAATCTCTAGGAAGCATTGAGAAAAGTCAGTTAAATAGGGAAGTGGTAGTAACCCATGCATACGTGACAGTGAAGGGAAATAACAAAATAACAAGGAAAAATGAAAAATCTTACAGAAGTAAAAGAAACAAGATAGCCCACATCACTCACTGATCAATCAAATTTATACTTCACTATGTACTTCACTATACTGACAGAAGAGGGTGCACTTGAACTAGAACCAGTGTCAACAAACTTCTAGAAACAGAAAAAGAACAATCCAAATCATTCAAATATACTAAATCAAAAGTCCTTAAAATTCAAATCAAAACATTTCAACTGATGAGACCTCCCTCACACACACACAAACCAAGAATCAAAACAAAATTGAATGTCATAAAATAATCGAAACTGAATTAAATATCCCAAAACAAACATTTAGAAATATAAAAATAGGATAAAGCATTTAAAAATATAGGGTAAATAGACCAAACAAAAACACTTCAGAGAGAATTGTGATCAATCAGAAGAAATGAAAAATACCAAACCATCTCAGAAATAAAAAATAGACTATAACATGTTCCAGAATAGAAGAATAGACAAATGAAAATTTAGTAGAAACCTTAAAAAATTATAAGACAACAACAAAGAAAATAGAACCGAAATAAAGATAAAAGTAAAATAAAAGAAATCAAAGTGATTGGAAAGGAAGACAGAAAAAGAAGTCCCACCTATGATAATTGGAGTTTCTGGAGAAGAAAAGTAAAACAATGAGTATAACTAACAATTACATTGTACTCTCACAAAATATGCCAAAAATAAGAGATGTGTATGTGCCTGTTTGTATGTGTGTGTGTGTATCACCTTGGAATACTGGCCTAAAAGATCAACTCCAAGACATACCATGATAAATAGCTTGACAAAAATATCATAAAATTATCTATATGAGTGAAAAAAATTAGGCTGGCCTGAGATTTTCAAGAGGAACATACAAAGGAAGACAAAAGCAGAACAGCATGTTCAGGAAACTTGAGTGAAAATGCATGGGACAGATTGTACTTCCAACCAAGATGTTCTTGAAGTGTCATACCTATAGAAAAAGTTTTTATTTATTTACTCATTCATTATTTGAATAGAGTTAGAGGGTACAAATGGTTTTTTGATATACGTATAAATTGTATAGTGGAGAAGTTAGGGCTTTTAGAGTCTCCATCACCTAATTTGTATACACTGTGCCCCATAGGTAATTTCTGATCCCTCATTCCCTTCCTACCCTCCCTCTTTTGAGTCTCCAAAGTCCATCATACCACTCTATATGACCATGTATACCCATTGTTTGGCTCCCACTTAAAAGTGACTCCATGGGTATTTGTTTTTTCATTCCTCAGATACTTTACTTAGGATAATGTCTTTCAGTTCCATCCAAGTTGATGTGAAAGACATTATTTCATTCTTTTTTTAATGGCTGAGTAATACACCATGGGGTGTGTGTGTGTGTGTATATATATATACATATATATATATATATAGCACATTTTTATAATCTACTCATAGGCACTTAGGTTGATTTCATATCTTTGCAATTGTGCATTGTGCTGCTATGAACGTTCAGGTGTATGTGTCTTTTTGACATAATGACTTCTCCTTTCTGTAGATATCGAGTAGTAAGATTGCTGGATTGAATGGTAGGTATACTTTTAGTTCTTAGAGGAATGTCCATACTGTTTTCCACAGAGGTTATCCTAATTTACATTCCCACCAACAGTGTATACCTTACCTTTTTACAGCATCTATGCCAACATCTATTGTTTTTTGACTTTAATGATGGCCTTTCTGACAGGGGTAAGGTGGTATCTCATTGTGGTTTTAATTTGCATTTCCCTGATGGTTACTGATGTTGAGCATTTTTTCATATGTTTATGGGCCATTTGTATATCTTCTTTTAAAAAATGTCTGTTCATGTCCTTTGCCCACTTTTTAATGGGGTTATTTAGAGAAACACTTTTTAATATATAAAATTTTAGGGAAAACTATAACATGAACTCCTTCTGAAGAATCTAAGAGAGGTTCAGCTTTACCCAAACAACAGATAACCTCAGAAATTTCAGCAAAAGGACTTATGGTAAGTATTTAATATATTTAATTGTATAAGTAAAGTCAAAACAAGGATCAATACATGAATGGATGAGTAATTGGAAATGCTATATGTTCTGATGAAGAAGAATAGATGTAACAAAAAACAGAGAAGGGAGAACATATAGAGAATATGAAATGAGCTAATTAACTATAGTAGAGGTAACAGGTAGGGTCAAAGTTACCATTTAAAACTGACAGACGAGAGAGTAAATATTTATATAAGTACCATACCAAAAAGAGTATAAATAAAAAGGTAACACTAGAGCAAAAAATACAAATCTTTCTAAATTCTAAAAAAAAAAACTAACAAAAATCAAAACACACCAACAAGAGAAAGAAACATGGTAAACACAACATAGCACATAGTAGTTATAAAATAGTATGAAAATGTTGAGACCAAACTTCTTCATCATGTCAATATACATGCATGGTATGAATTTCACAATTAGAATGTTAAAAATTTGTTGATTACAAAGCAATACACACTCTATGCTGCATATAACGAGCAAATAAAGCAAAAATTTAGATGGCTAAAAAATGCATGGTTGTGCAAAGTTGTACTAGGCAAATAGAAAATAATAATAAAACAGGGTTGTGATGCTAATAATAGTTCAGGCAGAGTTTTAGCCAAAAAACTCAAATTATACAAAGAAAACTTGATAATGCTTATAGTCACAATTCAAAATATAATAGCTGCAAATAACACAGCATGCATGAGTTAAATATATAAAGCATATATATACACACTCATACATGACATATATAATGACAGAACATACAAGAAGAAATAAACACATTTAAAAATAGTATATATTAACAAACCAGTGCAATACAGTACAAGTGCACAGTCTATCAGTGCAAGACAGATCAAGTATACAAAAATACAAAACAATATGTAAGATTGAAACAGCGTATAGAATAATGTAATTCTTACACATTTTATTGAATACTACATCCAAATAATAGAGAATATAATTTTTATCAAGCACAATTGAAATATTCATTAAAATTTGTTATATGTGGGTACATAAAGAAAATACCATTAAGTTCCATAAAGTAACATATTTACCAAAAATATTATCTGACTGCAAAAAAGAAATTATATAAGAAATATTTTTAAAAAACATAATTTCAATTTGGAAATTGAATAAAAAACAAGAATTGTATTATACATCACTTGGCTAAAAGAAAGAATGCCTATAGAAATTGAAGATTTCCTGAAAAATTATAATAATGCAAGCACTGTATATAAAAATCTATGAGATGCATTTAACAAAGTGAACAGAGAAAAATCCATAACCTTAAATGTTGGGAGCGGTCTCTGATTACGGGTGAGCACATAGCCAATAGAATCATTGCTGGGAGCCTTGTCAGGGCCCTCTACCAATCACTTCCCGCCACGACTACCTGCAATGGTATATAAGCCCACTGTCCTTCCTGTTCGGGGTCTCTCGCCATGTAACTAGACTAGATGCCTCATTAAACTGCTGTTGGAAGAACTCCAGTTTGTTGCGTCGTCCTTGCAGGCGAGTGCGGCGCGACAAGTGGTGCCGAAACCCGGGAACTTCTCGCACCGGCGGAGACGACCTCTTTGGAGGTGAGTTCAGAACCACAGCAGCTGGGGCGGCTTTATTTTGGACCCCTGCCCTCTTCTGACGCCGGCACCGGGTGCTTGTGACCTACCCCATGGGGAACTCTCCTAGTTATCCCTGACCGTGTCCTGCGCCATTTTGTGCAGGACGTGGACCGGGTGGCCCCATGGTTTCTCCACTTGGGGTCTTTAACGATTCCGAGTTGGGATAAGCTAGAGCAGGACCTTCGCCGTGCCTGAGAGTCTGGTCCCCTTTGGGAGTGTGTTCTCCCTGTGTGGGCACTGGTGCGCTCCTGTTTAGAGGACGACCGTTGCAGCGGTCCGGTCCGGGAAGGTCAGCAAGTACTCAGTGATTATCAAGATAGTATGTCTGAGAGAGGCAAAGTGGGTCCGGCTCGGCCGGGGCGGCCGAGGAAAAGGCCGAAAAGGAAACGTAAGTCCGCAGGTAAACAGGAACGGCGGGGACGCCCGCCGCCTGAAAGGGACATGGAGGAGGTGGCTCTCAAAATGGCCTCCCTCCACATGTCGGCTTCCTCTTCTTCCTCTCGTCCTTCTTCTTCCTGTTCTTCTTCATTGTCTCGCTCTTCTTCCCGTTCGCGTTCTCGCGAGGCGGAGGAGGGGCTGTCTCCGCAGGAGAAGGCGGAGCTGGAGGAGGTGGCGGCTAGATATGAGGCAGAGCGTAATCGCCCGCCCCCGTACGCCACTGCCCCTCCTTTTCCTGTTGCGGGACCCGCCCCTCTAAATATGGAGGACGGAACCTCGTTTGTGCCTCCCCGAGCTAGAAAGAAGATACAGAGGGAGTTTGCTTTCCCCGTCTTTGAGGACGCTAATCAACATCGCTTTCACGAACACCTAGATTACAAGCAACTAAAAGCTTTGGCTGAAGCTGTCAAGGCTTATGGGTGCAATGCCGCTTACACCCGTGGCCTACTGGAACGGCTAAGTGCGCATGCCATGACCCCCAGTGATTGGGCTGGTACCGCGTGGGCCTGTCTATCCATGGGGCAATATTTAGATTGGAAATCCATATATCAAGAAGCCTGTATTAATCAAGCTCGGCAGAACGCGCAGCAGGGCCAGCCTGCCTGGGATGCCGATATGCTCTTAGGACAGGGTCGTTGGCAGAATAATCAGCTTAATTTTCCCATTCAGGTCTATAACCCCCAGGCCCAGGGTATCATAGAGCGTGCCCATGGCACCTTAAAGGCCTATCTCAAAAAACAAAAGGGGGAGACGGGGACGAGCCCTTTGGGCTTACGTATCCCTAAGCCTGTGCTCTCTCTCACCTTGTTCACTTTAAATTTTCTTTTGCTGGATGATCAGGGGCGCTCTGCTGCGGACCGCCACGCCAACCCCGGTTCCCCTTTATCAGAGCAGGTCTTGTGGAAGGATGTCCTGCTTAACAAATGGAAAGGCCCGGATCCGGTTGTGAGCCGGTCCAGGGGAGCTGTCTGTGTTTTCCCGCAGGACACTCCTGATCCAGTGTGGGTCCCGGCACGCTTAACGCGGCGAGTGCAGCGGTTGGCGGATGTGGAGGATGCAGATGATGGGGCGTCCGCTGCCGGGGATGCTGCTGCTCCTGACCTTTCTGCTGCTGGCCGCATCGGTGACGACGGACCGGCGCTGGGCCATCCTGTCGGTGTTCCCGAGACCGATGCCGGTGACCCATGATGCCCAGATCTTCCCCCGGCTGTTCGCTACTAATGCCTCTTTGGGCCTTGCCAATCTTACATGGAACTCCTCCTCAACATTTGAGACGTCGGTCCACGCTATTCAGCAGCGTAATCTGTCTTTCCCCTCCACACCTGTTTGCCTCTGGCCCCCTTTTATCTGGATCACTGCTACTTCCTCTGGTCCTGGTGTTCTCAATTGCTCCACGGCAAACTGCTCCTATGCCCGTTGCTGGAATGCCTCCAGCCAGTCCATGGCAATTGTTGCCCGTATGCCTCGGCATATTCCTTGGCCGGTGGAGGCTCCTAGCTTCTTGACCCTTTTCCGACAGCGAAGAGATTCTGGCGTTACTGCAGCTGTAATTTCCACATTGGCAGTGACTGCCGCACTGGCAGCCGCTACGGCTGCAGCGGTAGGCTCTGTTCAGACAGCACAGACGCTGAACAACCTATCGGCATCTGTGGCTACAGCTCTGGACACACAATCCACCGTCAACGCGCACCTGAAGGGTGGTATCATGATACTGAACCAACGTGTGGACTTGGTCCAGGAGCAAATAGATGCCTTATGGCAGCTGGCACAGCTGGGCTGCGAATGGCGTTTCACAGGACTATGCATTACCGCGGTACCGTTTGATAATGCTTCCGCCGCGGCCAACAAGTCTCGTCAATTATCTGCTATGTTGACAGGACACTGGTCTAGTCAATTTACCGCCTTGACCCGGCAGTTGCAATTGGAGATCACCCACATTAACTCCACACGCCTGGACTTGACAGTGACCAATGGTCTCTTTCCTACATTTCAGTCAATAGTCCGAGGACTTCGGGACTGGGCTGGCCTGGGGTCCCTAGGGTTCATGGGGATCCTGGGAGCAGGTTTCGTGATCTGGGGGTTCCTGCGCGTTCGTGCACAGCGCCGCAGGGACCGAGTGGTGGTTACCCAAGCCCTAGCCGCCCTCGAGTGTGGTCAATCCCCTGGCATCTGGCTACAAATGTTACGCTCCGAAGGTCAAGACCGCCTCCCCTCTCGCACAGCGTGACATGGCCCATGCACTCTGAGGGGTTTCCCCATTGCACCAGATTGTGGCGTGTCACCCCCTTACCAGCCGTTGCACCTCCCAGAGTCTCTGCTCATTGCACGGGAGACGGTGGCCTTTGCACCTGCTTCAGGGACTCCACCCCCTGGATCCGGACCTTGAGGTTGGAGTCCCCAAAGCTTGTGTTGCAAAACAAAAGGGGGAGCTGTTGGGAGCGGTCTCTGATTACGGGTGAGCACATAGCCAATAGAATCATTGCTGGGAGCCTTGTCAGGGCCTTCTACCAATCACTTCCCGCCACGACTACCTGCAATGGTATATAAGCCCACTGTCCTTCCTGTTCGGGGTCTCTCGCCATGTAACTAGACTAGATGCCTCATTAAACTGCTGTTGGAAGAACTCCAGTTTGTTGCGTCGTCCTTGCAGGCGAGTGCGGCGCGACACTTAAACACCTATATGAAATGAGCAATAAGGATATAAATAAAATAAATTTCCAACTCAAAAATACAGAAAGTTATCAACAAACTAAATTAAAGAGCAAACAAGGAAATACTAAAGACAAAAGCAGAAAGTAATGATAAAAAAATCAGAAAATTAATAGAAAAAGTCACTAACTCCACACTGTGGTTCTTAAAAAATTTAAGAATTTGGACATACTTTAGTTAATAGAATAAAAAATAAGAAGAAAACACAGATATGCAAATATAAAATAAATTAAAAAGGGAAAATAACTACTGACAAAATTTTTTAAAAATCAGACTAATTGAACATATCTGTGCAAATAAACTAGAAAAAGTAAATGACATAGTTAAGTTCCTGAGTCTATACTGACTGATAATGATAACTCCAGTGTTATGATTAGTGTTTGCATGGCATATATATCTTTTTTTCCCATTCTTTTACTTTTAACCTATTAGTTACATGTATATATATATATATATATATATATATATATATATATTTTGTTGTTGTTGTTGCAGACAGCATATACTTGCATTTTGCCATATTATCTTATTGAAAAACATCTGTAGTTTAATTGAGGAGTTTATACCATTGTATGTAATAATGCCATTGTTTAGGTTTAGGCCTACCAATTTATTTGGTTTTTATGTCCCATTTTTTCATTATTCCTCTTTTCTTCTTTCTTGCCTTTTGAATAAATTATAAGATACCAAATTATTTCCACTATTTTTATAATATATGTTTTATTGATTTATGCATTTATTTTTTAGTGATTGGCCTAAGAAAAATAAATTTTATCTTTCACTTATTGCATTCTATGTTCAAATACTATCATATCACTTCACAAACAGTATAAGAACTTTGTACCCATATACCGCCCCTGCCTAGATTTGTGCTACTGTTTCCATACAGTATACCTTTATATATACTTTGAATTCCATAAAACATTGTTAATATTTGGGCTTCAGATAATCAAATGTCTTTGAAGTAAATTGTTTCCATCCAGAATTCTTCATTTCTTATGTATATCTAAGTTTCCATCTGGTATTACCTATCTTCTTGAAGAACTTCCTTTAACATTTCTTGTGGTACTGGTCTGCTAATGATGAATTTTTTGGGGGGAGGTGGGCAAAAGTTTAAAGTTTTTTAATTTTTTTTTATTTTGGCTTATTATGGAGGTACAAATGTTTAGGTTACATATATTGCTTTTCCCCACCCGAGTCAGAGTGCCAAGTGTGTCCATCCCCCAGATGGTGTGCACCACACCCATTAGGTGCAAATATACCCACCCTTCCTCCCTCCTCCCACCTGCCTGACATCTGATGAATGTTACTACTACTTGTGCACATAAGTGTTGATCATGAAGAATTTTTTGACATTTTTATTTTGAAAGAAAATACTTTTATTTGTCATTGTTTAAGAAAAGTTTTGGTTTTGGTATAAAATTATAAGTCAGCATTAAGTTTTTCAACATATTAAAGTTGCCATGTGACTGTCTTTCACCTCTCATAGTTTCTAATGAAAAATCTTTAAATGACTATGCTTTTTTTGTATTTGATGAGTCATTTTCTCCAGCTATTTTAAAGATCTTTTCTTTATTTCTATCTCATAGGATTTGAACTACAATGTTCATTGTTTCATTTTCTTTGTGATTACTCTAATGGGAATTTGAAACACCGAATCTGTGGGTTTATAATTTTCATTAAATTTAGACATTTTCAATTATTTTTTCAAATATTTTTTCTGTGCTCTCCCCACCACCACCCTACACTGCTTTTTGGACTACAGTTACACTTATGTTAAACTGCTAGCTAGCTGCTCTTTGTAAGTAAGTCACTGAGACTCTTATTTTTTTTTTCTAGTGATTTTCTGTCTGTTTCACTTCATTTAGTTTTTACCAATGTATTCAAGTTTATTGATCTTTTATTCTATAGTGATTAAACTCCTATAATGCTATACAGTTAATTCTACCCTTTATTTATTGTACTTTTCACCACTAAAATTATTCTAGTTTACATTTTATATTTTCATTTGTCTGCAAATTATGTTCCTGTTTTGCTTTAAAAAGTGACACATTGTTATAAGATCTGTTTTTGTATCTCTAGATATTATTTCTGAGTCTCTTTCTATTGATTGATTTTTCTTCTTGGTATTTATCACATTTTACTGTTTCTTGAAACTTGGAAATTTTAACTTTTATGTTTTGTGTCTGGGTTTTGTTATCTGCCTTTAAAGAAAACTGAGGTTTGTTCTGGCAAGTAATAAGTTTACTTTGGTCCAGTTTTATCCTCAGAGGCTTGTTTTTGAAGTTCTGTTAAGGTGTGTGTAGAATACCCTTTACTGTAAGTACAGTTGAGCCCAAATATTAAGGTGCGGCCTTTCTGGGGGTCTCTAATGAATGCCCACATGATCATTGAGGACTGTCCACCCTAGACAATTGAAATTCAAACAGTTTCCAGCCCTGTGGTTACTCTGGGAATCATTTAGTTCCCAGATCTCTGATGATTCCAGCTCAGATTTGTGGAGTTTCACCCTATGCACCTACTTCTTAGTATTCAACAAAGACGTCAGAGGATACACTAGAGTTCTTTTATTGCATACTGCCTCTCCTCTAATGCACTGACACATAATTTCCATCTGCCTCAGCCTACTTGATTCATCAATAGTACTATTGTTTTTTCAGTTTCCTCCTCTCTTCTTATGCATTCCAGAAATTGAATCCAGGAAGAAAGCTAGAGCAATTGTATGGCTCATTTTATTTGTTTCCCTTTTCTCATGAATCACAATCCTGTGATATCTCTTATTAATAATTGTTGGAAAACTGTTGGTTCATGTATCTTCACAGTTTTCTAGTTTTTTTATGGTGAGAGAGAAAATCTAGTCCTTGATATTTCATCATGTCCAGTATCAGAATTCTATCTTCCTACCTATTTATTTACCTGTCTACCTATCAATTTTGCTTTTATACACAATTATTTCACTTACATGGACATTAGCATTCATTAAATGTTCTTTTTTTCACCTTTTAGTTAGGTAAACTGAACAAATATGATGTGGGACCTTTACTTCTCTGGGCTCTTTTTCTCATTTGTTATTTAATTTAAGGTATTTATTGTGAAGAAATTTTCCAGCTCTGTTTTTGTGATTTTAAAAAAAAATGATTTCTTTCTCTTTATAATTTCCCTCTCATTTGCAGATTTAGTACTCTACAAGCAGCTTTTATGTTAATATGGTATTATATAATATAATTGGTTTTTAAGGTTTCTACTAGGAAAACTTTTTGTAAGGGATTAAGGATATAAATGAGTCTGTGGTTCACATCAACAATCACTAAGTCAGTGTAGTAAAGCTTGAAAGACTTTGACATTTTACATTATTTTGATAAAGAAAGTCATTTTTCTGATGCTTATGCAGGTGAAATAAAGATTACCATTTTCTTATAGTTTGCCTACCAATGCGTGATTGTTAAATTACATTAAGAAAAGATAAAAATAAATTAAGGTGATTTTTTTTTTCTTCAGTAAAACATATGATTGCATGGCTTGATTGATAAAGTGAGAATAAATTGCTTTCTCTTGTACTATTCAGAAATTGGTAATCATTAGATGATTAGCTGACAACTTTACACTTGAAATGTGCTGATTAGCTTGTTTTACCTTAATAACCCTATGATAGTGACCACCTTATCTTGCACTTTAATTTTAAAATTAATGAACTAATCATTTATTGTGTGGTCTCTTCCACTGTTCTGCCCAATTACTTCAGTATTGAATGGCACTTTGCATTTTTGCTGGTCCACTAGTCCCATATTATGTTCTTTCTCAACTTTTCTATTCAGCTACAGGATAATTAAATGCCATATTTTAGCATCTTATAACCTTGACACATAAATTCTCTTTTCTCAATGGTTCAAATTAATGGACAAATAATGACCCACTAGAAGTTTCAGTGAGACATTACTATATATAAAATGTTAATGTAAATTAAATGCTAAATAAGAATCAGTAATACATGACTATTGCTTCATATTAGTGAGTGATATAGAGTATTGAGTGAATATTAAACTTTTAAACTATTTCTTGGTTGTGTGCATATATATGTGTATGTGTTTATGTGTACTTAAACTAAGTGCTTTGGAAATTAAAATTTTACTTTGTTAATTTTCCTACTTTGCTTCCAAATCCCTGACTCAATGAACTCATAATGTATATATATGTAACTGGCATGACAAAACTAGTACAAGGAGCGAAGGGGTACAAAGCCATATTATAGCAAGGTTTTTGTATACTATTTAAATTAACTTAGTATTAATCCAAAATCTATGGTTTTACATTATATATAATTATAAGCCCCAAGGCAATCACTAATAAAATACAGCAAACTGTACGATGAAATAAATAACAAGAGAATTAAAGTGTTGTACTATTAAATATCTACTTAACACAAACAAAATCAAGTAACGGAAGAATAGAGGATCAAAAAAGACATAAGATACAGAGAAGAAAAGGCAGAGAGAGAGATTGATTTATATTAAAATACCAATGAATGATAGCTATATTAAGAAAAAATAGAAATAAATTAAGGAACTATATTTTAGGGAAACACTTGATTTCATTATTGGATTGGTGAAGATCACTTTCTCTATACTATTTAAATATGTGTGTGTGTGTGTGTGTGTGTGTGTATATATCTCAATCATATGCTATGTGGGACACATGAGAATGAGAACCTTATTGATGTTGGAGGAGTGGGTCAGATTAAACGTTTCTGAAAAGGTAAAATATGAATAATGATTTTAATCATAAGTAGAAGTTAGTCAAGGAAAAATATTCAAGGAAGAAAAAAGGAACATTTATGGAGATACTGAGCTGAGAGATATCTAAGTGTATTTTAGATTATGAAAGAAGGCAAATGTAGCTTGAGTAGAGACCATGCAAGATGATGTTGGAGAATGCTGTTCAAGGGACTTCATAAATGTAAAATGACAAAAATAAAGGGAATGTGAATTTTTCATGTATTTATTTAATCATTCATTTAACATCTCTAATGTTGTTATTCTGTTCTGTATTTTGGGATTAAAGAATAAATAAGGCATGGCCCATTACTTTAAAGAAGTCATGAGCCTAGTTAGACAAAAGACACAAATAAATATTTAAAATGCATTGAGTTAAGTGTGACATGATATAGGACATCATTCTACAAGTGCTGTGGATATGTATCCCTTGGGATATACAAAGATTCTCCAGAGATATTATTTTTATACTTACTCTTTCTTATTAATATTGACCCATATGAAATTTCACATATTTAAGTATCTTGGATCTAAAAATGGCAATTATGTATGGTTCAATTTGATAAAAATTTATTATGAAGATTTTGCCTATAGTTGACATATCATGCAGTTCTTCTTTCCAAACTTCTTTTTTTTTTTTTTTTTTTTTGTATTTCAGCTTATCATGGGGGTACAAAAGCTCAGGTTATGTACATTGCCCATGTCCCGTCCATCCCCCCGAGCCAGAGCCCCAAGCATGTCCATTCCCCAGACAGTGCGCCAGGCACCCACCATGTAGTCATACCTCCATCCCCTCCCCCCACCCGCTACTTCCCCAAGTCAGCACCTTCAAGCATGACCATTCCCCAGACGGTGAGCAACACACTCATCATGTAGGCATACACCCATCCCCTCCCTCCAACCCCCCGCCTCAGTCTGATATCCAGCTGGTATCGTTCCCCAGTGTGCATTTAGGTGATGATCAGGGAAACCAATTTTCTGGTGAGTACATGTGATGCTTGCTTTTCCATTCTTGGGATACTTCACTTAATATAATGGGTTCCAACTCTCTCCAGGAGAACCAAAGAGATGGCGTATCACCGTTATTTCTTATAGCTGAGTAATACTCCATGATACTTCTTTACTAAAATCAACCTTATCCCTTTTCAAAGAAAGACATACTTGATACTCTTCTAGAATCTTGTTATGGCACTTGCTTCAGGTGCCATAAAGAAATATAGGGGAATAAAATAAATGCATAATTAGAACACCTTTTACATCAAAATTCACAATAAGACTTTTAAAAATTCTGATCAAGCAAGTAATAGTGTTAGAAACAATGTATCTTGACCACAAATATGATATCATGAATCCATATATAACTATAATTAATTTATTGACACTTTTATCACTATAATACAAGCTTGTCATCTCTAGTAACAATTTTTGTGAAAGTGCATTTTGTCTGAAACTAATATAGCCATTCTAGCTCTCTTTTGGATGCTCTTTTCATGGTATAACTTTTCCAACATTTTACTTTAAACCTATTTATCACTTTGTATTGGAAGTGTTTTTTTTCCATTTTTCCAATATCTATCTTTTGTCTGTTTAGTTACTGATAACATAAGATTTATGTCTGCAATTTTCCCTTTTTTTCTCTGTATCTTATGTCTCTTTTGATCTCTGTTCTTCCATTACTTTATTTTGTTTGTGTTAAGTAGATATTTAATAGTACAACACTTTAACTCTCTTGTTATTTAGTGCATATACAATTTGCTATATTTTATTAGTGATTGCCTTGGGGCTTATAATTATATATAATGTAAAACCATAGATTTTAGATTAATACTAAGTTAATTTAAATAGTATACAAAAACCTTGCTATAATATGGCTTTGTACCCCTTCACTACTTGTACTAGTTTTGTCATACCAGTTACATATATATACATTATGAGTTCATTGAGTTGGTTTTATAAATATTGCTCTATGCAGCTGCCTTTTAAATCAAATAGAAAGAAAGTGTTACAAATAAAAATACATTCATTCTTCTTTTGTATTTATCAATATATTTACATTTACCAGTGATCTTTGTTTCTTCATGTGTATCCAAACTACACTCTAAGTGTTCCTTCTTTTCAGTCTGATGGACTCATTTTAGTATTTCTTCTAAGGTAGGTCTGCTAGCAATAAATCTCTCAGTTTTGGTTTATCTCAGAATATCACAATTCTTCTTTGTTTTTAAAGAACAGTTTATCTGAACATAGAATTCTTGGCTCACATTCTTTTCCTTTCATCACTTTGAATATGCCATCCCACTGCCTTCTGAACTACACTGTTTCTGATGAGAAGGCAGCTTTTAAACATACTGAGGATCGTGGGTATTTGGTGAGTTGCGTCTCTATGATTTTAATCATTTTTTTAAACTGGCAGATAAAATTGTATGTATCATGTACAACATAATATTTTGAATTACATATATATTCATTGTGGAATGACTAAATGAACCTAATTAACATATACATTACCCCACATAATAACATCTTTGTTGTGAGAACATTTAACATCCATTCTTTTGGCATTTTTTAAGAACACAATATATTCTTATTAGCTATAGTTACCATGTTGTACAATAGATCTCTCAAACTTATTTCTCCTAATTAACTGAAATTTTGTATCCTTTGACCAATATCACCCTCCATCCCTCAACTATCGTAGCCCCAGGTGTCTACAATTCCACTCTCTAGCTCTTCAAAATCAGCTGCTTTAGAGTCCACATGTGGGTGAGATCATGTAACATCTCACACCTGTTAGAATGGCTATTGTCACAAAGACAAAAGATAACAAGTGTTAATAAAGATGTGGAGAAAAAAGAACCCTTGGACACTGTTGGTGCGAATGTGAATTAGTACAGCCATAAGGAAAAACAGTATGGAGGTTCCCCATAAAATTAAAAATTGAACTATAATATGATCTAGCATTCCCACTTCTCGGTATATATCCAAAGGAAATGAAATCAGAGAGGCATCTGCACTCCCATGTTTATCACAGCATTATCCTAAGTGTTCCTGAAAAGACGAATGAATAAAGAAAATATGATATATATGTGTATGTGTATATACACATATATATGTATACACACACATACACACACAATGAAATACTATTCAGCCTTAAAATAAAAGGAAATCCTGCCACTTGTGACATTTATGAACTTAGAGGACATTATGTTAAGCCTTTTCTCTATTTTTGATTGCAAGATTTTTCGTTTTCTTTTTTCTTTTCTTTTTTTCCTTTGGCTTTGGACAATCTGATAATAATGTGTGCCTAGGTATGGATCTCTTTTAATTTTCTGTCTGGTGTTTTTTAAGCTTGCTTCATGGTTGTGCAAGTTAATGCATGTAATAAAATATGGGAAATTTTTGGTCTTTATTTCTTCTTCCAGGACACCCTATATGCATATGTTGTTATGCTTGGTGTTGTTATACTTATAAGTCTTTGTTTATATTTATTTTTTATTTTTATTTTCCTTTTGGGTCCTCAGACTAGATAATCTTAATTGACCTGTGTTCAAGTTTGCTGATTCTTTCTTCTGCCATTTCAAATGTGTCAATGGACTCCTCTAACAAACTTTTCATTTCAGTTATTGGACATTAACTCTAGCATTTCTATTAGGGTCTTTTTAAGAAATCATTTATATTTTTCTTTATTAATATTTTTGTTTGGTGAAATATTGTTCTCATATTTTTCTCTGATTAACTAGATATTGTTTCCCATTTATAATGCCTAATTTACAGTCTGTCTAATAACACAAATATTTAGGCTTCCTCCGATACGGGCTCAATTGCCTGCTTTATCTTCTGTGTATGGGCCATACTGTCCTGTTTCTTGCATGTCTCTTAATGTTCTGTTGAAAACTATACATTTTAAATAATATAAATTGGCAACTGTGGAAACCAGAGTCCTTTCCCACCCACCAGGGTTTATTGTTATTGCTATTTGTTGTTATTGCTGCCGTTTTTTTTTTTTTAATTGACTTTCCTAGAATAATTCTGTAAAGTCGGAATTCTCTGTCATACATGGCCATGGAATTCTCTCCTTGGTAACTTAACTGTCATCCAATAATTGGAGATTTCCTTAAGTCCCTTAAATTTTACTTTTCCCAGCCTTGGCTGAGGGGCTTTAAATGGATGTGTTAGTTTAAACCTCTAACACTCTGGCTGGCAGTCTATGCTTGCCTTTGGCATCATTTCCTGCTTGCAAAGAACCTCAATATCAGGCACATGTGAGAACTTTGGGACTTTTCAGATCTTTCCTGCATATATGCATGTTCTTCTATGATTCTAGATAAATGTTGGAGCTTTTCAAAGCCCTTGTGGGCATCACATTCCTCAATATTTTTCTGTTAAGTTTTTTATTCAGCCTTTTACTAACCCCAACTGGTACTGCCAACTAAGCTGTGATCTTAAGCAATTGTTGTTGATTATTTTTGACAAATGCCCCATGGATAGGGCTGTTCACACAGAGTGAACTTTGAATTAGGTGAAATAGCGACAAACTCTGAGAATGGAGATTTTCAGCAAGCTACCAGACAGTTCAAATAGTGCAGGTTCTCTGGGGATGGGACTTTTGGATAACTTGAAATCCATCAGTTTAGCCTCTCCCAATGGCTATGAGGCTTCTAGTTAGACTTTTGGCTTTTAAGGCTACCATGGAGTTGGGGAAGAAAGTCGTCAGCAGCACAATTGCTTTTCATACAGAGATTTGGCTATTTTCTTGAATAAACAATTCATGAATTTCTGCAAGCCTTTAGTTAATTTTCAGAGTGCAGAAAAAGTTGAATTTGACAGTATGTGGAAGTGTTTTCCTTACTTCTCTAGAGAAGTAAATTTTTGAAGGTCCTTGTTCCACAATTTGGAAAGCTGCATCTCTGGATACTTTATACTTTAATTTGTACTATCAGAAATTTGCCAAGAGTCTTCACTGGGGGTAAGGACTGTCTCATCAATAAATAGAGCTGGGAAAAGTAGTTATGCATATGCAGAAGAATGAAACTACACACTTATCTCTCACCCTATACAAAAAATGAAGTTAAAATGAATCAATGGCCCATATATAAGACTCTAAACTCTAAAACTACTAGAAGAAAACATAGGGAAAACACTTCAGGACATTAGCCTGGGAAAAGATTTTATAAATAAGAGTCCCAAAGCAGAGGCAACAAATGCAAAAGTAAACAAATGAGGTTATATCAAGCTAAAAAAGCTTCTGTACAGCACAGGAAACAATCAACAGAGTGAACAGATAACCTAAAGTATGGGAGAAAATATTTGCAAACTATTCGTCTGAGTATTAAAATCTAGAATATATAAGAAACTCAAACATCTCAACAGCAAAAAACCAAGCAATCCAATTTAAAAATACAGGCCAATGATCTGAACAGACATTTCTCAAAAGAAGACATACAAATAAATGACCAACAGACATATGAAAATAAATGCTCAGCATCATTAATCATTAGGGAAATGAAAATCAAAAACAAAACTGGGTACCATTTCATCCGAGTTAGGATGGCTATCCTCAAACAGACAAAAACCAGCAAATGCTGGTGAGGATGCAGAGAAAAGGGAATTCTTGTACATTGTTCATGGGATTGTAAACTAGTATAGTAATTCAGGAAAACAGTTTGATGTTTACTCAAAAAACTAAAAGTAAAGTTATACAGTTCCTATATGATCCAGCAATCAGATGCCACTACTGGGCATTTATCCAAAGGAAAGCAAATCAGTATATTGAAGAGACATCTGCACCCCTATATATATGACAGCACTATTCATAATAGCCAAGATATGGAATCAAACTAGATGTCTAACAACAGTTGAATGGATAAAGAAAATGTGGTATATACATACAATATAATGCTGCAGTTGTTATAGGAATGTATATTACACTTATTTGAAGATTTTTCTGGCTTATTTTTTTATCCTAACAAAACAGTCTAATATAGCCTATTGGCTTTTCAATAAGGATGGACCTTATACTAGTCAGGGTTCTCCAGAGAGACAAAACCAATTGGATGGATGGATGGATAGATAGATAGATAGATAGATAGATAGATAGATAGATAGATAGATGGGAAGGGACTTATTAGGAGTGTTGGCTCACATGAGTATGAAGGCTGAGAAGTCCCATGACAGGTTGCCTGCAAGCTGGAGACCCTGGGATGCCAGGAGTATGGCTCTATCCAAGTGTGGAAACCTCAGAATGAGGGAAGCCCAAAGTGTAACTCTCAGTCCAAATCCTAAGACCTGAGAACCTGGGGGACTGCTGGTATGTAAGTCCCAAAGTTGAAAGGCCAGGGAGCCTGAAGTTCTGATGTTCGAGGGCATGAGAAGAAAGGTGTCCTGGGTCCAGGAGAGACAGAGAGAAAAATTCACCTTTTCTCAATTTTTCTGTTTTATTTGGGGCCCCAGCCCATTGGATGGTTCCTGCCCACATTGCAGGCAGATCTTTCTCACTCAGTCCACTGACTCAACTGTTAATCTCCTCTGCAAACACCCTCAAGAATAGACCCAGAAATAATGCTTTACCAGCCCTCTAGGTATTCCTTAATCCAGTAAAGTTGACATCTAAAATTAACCATAAAAGGCGTTTTCAATTATTTGTGTGGTCAATATTTTTCTTACATTGAGTTAAAATCAAAGCTCTGAACGTTTACATTATACTTTAAGCATATAATTTTTAACCTCAAATATTGTATGGAAAAATTGTTTAACCTATAATAATTTGAAACTCACAGGAAACTGAAGAGTAAAGCCCTCATTTTATATATGAAGAATTGATTCTCAGAAATATTAAAGCCAGTCACCTAAGGTTGTATAATGAGTTGGCATCAGAATTGAGATTACAATGTAAGTCTTTTGTCAAATGCTGAGACCTTTAAAAAGCTGTAGCACAATTCCATTAGTTGTGTTAAATGTTATAATACATAGACCAATATGAATTTACTAGTAAATAGGCAAAGTACCTTTGGGCACCTGCTTTTCAGAAGGTGGGTATTTATGCATCGGAAAGGGAGGTCAGAGGTTAAGTCAACAGTTTATGTTATTGATTGTTCAAATAGCAACAACAACAAAAAAAAGTTTTTGGAGTCATAGATTTAGCCCTGACTATTCTGTCTCCAGTGTGGATAGGGAAGCAGAGGAACTATTATAGAAAGCCCACAAAACAATTTTCCCAGATAAACAGGTTCTAAGAAATAAGTGCAAAGAAGGGACCAACTCTAAAGCAAAACGGGAGGAGGACTTCTGCATGTGTGTATGGTAGAAAGCAGGTAAAATAGCTTTTCTAAGGGACATAGTCATAGGTTGGAGGCAGTGCATACTGGCATTCTCAAAATACTAGGTCATTTAAACAATTACAGGGCTGCTGCAGATCCAGTGGATGTCTAAGGAGCATGGAGCAAGAGCTCCCTATTGGTAGGGGAGTAGGATAGAGGCCTGGATGGAGAAGAGCTGTTGTCTATCAGTACCTCTAGTGGATCTTTTCTCAGTTAAGAACATCACTGGGGGACAACTGCAAGTTATGAGAAAGAGGGAACCTTAACAGTGTGGGAGAGATTTGGTTGGCTTTTCTGGTAATCATCATATCAAAGTGGAGAATATATATTTGTGAGATGATCAACTAATTTTGTTCAAGTCTGAATACACAAGTATGAAGTTGTTTTTATTCCATAATGTTCTAGCATGATAACTACATTTTATAAGAAAACTGTGCATACAATTTAAGAAGAAAATGGTACTTTCTCAAGATGTGAGACAGACCTGCATTTCTTATTAACATAGAAAATTGTCCTATCATCTAAATCAGATGTGAGAATAGTTATTCCTGGGTGATCTACATTGTATAAAGCATTTAAATATCATTTTTTGGAAGCTTTCAGAGACAAATGTAAAAAATTGTTCTTGGTTGTCATGGATATTAGCTACACATTTAATTAATATTTCCTTTGTTTTTTTCTCTATTTTATAAAATATAATAGACTTTTATTAATAACCAGGGTTAGTAGACATGATTAATTTATATGGCTGTAAGAAGCTGTTGATTTCGTTTAGGCTAATGAAGCCCAAGATCTCCTGATGACTTTAAATAGATACACATACACACACACGCATATTTACATATATATGTATATATATGTAGAGAGAGAGACAGAGAGAGAGAAATGTACAGTATGCTGAAGAAAGTAGGAAAATTTGCAAAAGGTGTACAGATTCTATGAATTCAGATAAGCATTTTAATACATTACCAGAAAGGAAATTATTGAAAAGCTATCCAATTTTTCCTAAAGTCACACATCTGTGACCAAGTCAAGAATAAAAGGGTAAATTGCAAGTGCTTGTACTACTCTCTTAACACTACAACATTCTGCTCCTTCTCAAGTTGTTACCCCCCCCCTTTTTTTTTTCTAGGAGAAAGGAACTTCCCAGGGTATGTTAGAAAAACCACATTACACAATGTGGTATTTTGGTCTTTTGTCTGAATTCTAGATCAAACCAGGGCTGTTAAAGGCTTTAATTAATCCTGATCAGGAGGAATCAATTTTAACACTGCTTCACATTTGGGGGGCAGTAAAATATCCATCCACAGTGTCTTTTTCCCTTTGGACTTTCTAAAAGGCAGAAATCATAGTGAAACTGACAGTTGCAATTTTGGAGCTAAACTAAATCCCAAGTCCATTATTTTTTTCAAAATAAAAATCCACATACTTAATTTTTAAAAGCAAATGTGTTACAACTCAAATAAATTTTGCTTATGAATATTGTCATAAAATTACTTTTTGGAAAACAGTAAAACAAAAATAGCTTTTATAAATATTTAACTTTGGCCACATGTTCAGAAAATATTTTATAGTGAATCAGTATATCTATGCCAGCTTTTTGATAACAGAGAGACTTTACTTACTATATCTGATAAAAAAAATTTTTTTTTCAACTTTTGACAAGGCTGGGTAATTCGATTTTGCAGCAAGTGACATGAATAATGATACCAAATATTGCCTCAAGAGTAAAATCAGTCCCTGGAGGAAAATGCTTCACAAGCAACCTAAGGATCACTTTCCTTGACCTATGGCTTTAGGCTTTTACTTAAGAGTGCCATGTAGTTAGAGCCCTATTTTAGTCCTTAACATCCATGTGTGTGTCCAATAGCGATGGACAATTCCCTCATGGTGTGCCTAATTCCTCCACGTATCTGCTTTCCCACTAGTGATTCTGATGTGTCCACATATCAGAAACAAATGCACAGGTCAAAATCTTCCCTCCAACAAGTAGAATTAGAAAGGAACATTTTGCAAAATTGTTTCCTAGAGGATACATATTTGCATAAAGAAAATGCCATCCAGAATTGAATGTAAGGGATATTGTAGAATGAATAAAAGTGCTAAACTCATTTTTCAAGGTAATGATTCTTCAAAAGAAGGCTAAAGGAAATAATATCTTTAGTTTGTGAAACGAAAGACTAACTAAAGTTATGCTTACTGTTGTGATCAGCTGAAAATAAACACGTTAAATAAAGAAGGACGTGTGAAGACACTGGTTAAAAATGATTTGTTTAAAATAAAATAAGGATATAATTTTGAATATATTCATATAGAATGAAATCCAAATTTTAGAATAGTAATTGCCGGGTTTAGTGGATATTGGGCAAATTTAATCCACTTTTTAAAAAACTTACCATATTATGTAACTTCTTTGCAATGAACAAATATAGTATAATCAGGAAACTACATTATTTTTTAATTAAAAACATATTTAAATTTTCTTGTGTGAATTTAAGAGTTTTTATAAACTCGGGCCAAAATTTCTTTAATATATGGAGGTAGGGAAAGTTGACTTTTTCATATTTCATTATTCACACAGCTGTCCTGATTACTAGTCTATGTGAAACTGAATTTTTTTCCTGTAATACACCCTTCAGCTTTTCTTAACTTCATGTTTTATGCCTTATGATCGATTGAAATGAAAAGAAAGTTGTTTTAATTTAAAACAAAAGTTAATTGTTCAGCACATTCTGTCAATTAGTCTGGTCTTAAGTCTGTAAGTAATTTGCCTGAAGCAATACAATTGCAGTTACATACCATTTGGAAGATATATGTGTTTTAAGACTCTTTTTGCACAGACTGGCCACAGAGTTACCTTCTGTTGTCAGTGTATAATAATCACTTCACTCAGCTAAGTATTATATTTAGCAGAGTTAGTCTTTCATAGCCGGTAGCAAAGCAGATTTAAAAAGAAAAAATGACTACAACCCTTGCTTTCCTTTTTGTGAGATGTGTTAGTATAAGACTGTATACTGTATAGACTACACCATCTGGAGAAGAGAAGAATTAGCAGGGTGGGGAGGAGCAGTGCCTGTGTGTGTGTGTGTGTGTGTGTGTGTGTGTGTGTGTGTGTGTGTGTGTGTGTGTGTGTGTGTGTGTGTGTCTGTGTGTGTGTGTCTGTGGTAGATATCTAATTTTTTTAAGGGGAGTGAGAAAGAAAATACCTCTGTTGCTGCTTAACCGGTTGAACTGTCCCCTGCAGAGAGAAGAGCCAACACACTGAGGCAGTCAGGATTGCAATGCAGAAAAGGTTTAAATCCACAGAGTGCTAAGCAGGGAGACAGGAGGAATTTCTCTAATCCGCCTCCCTGAAAATTTGGGAGGTGGGATTTTTATAGATAGTTTGGTGGGCAAAGGATTAGGCAATTGGATTTGCTAATGGGTTAAGTTCAGGGCAAAATTATAGGGATGTAGAAACCATCTTCTTGTGTTGAGTCAGGTCCTTTTTGGGGGTTATAGTTCCAGTCGAGTCAGTTTCTTGGTATGGGCTGCTGGGCTGGGTGGGTCAGTCAATCCACTGGAATGAGGGCCTGGAAGGTATCTCAGAAACTACCTTTAGGTTTCAAAAAGATGATGTTATCTACGGAGAAAATTAAGAATCTTTATGACCACCAGCTATGTGACTCCAGAGTAGCAATTATAGAGAAGCAAACAGTGGGACAGTGATGGGATTATTATCATTATTTTTAACTAGGTCTGTGCCTTCACAGAGCTTTTAGACCCTTACCACAGCTCTCACCTGCACTCCTTTGTTGATTGGTAAAGGGCGGTTTCACCTATTCTATAGTCTGGTTTGCGAAACAATGGCTATGTCATCCTTTCGGAATTGAGTATTAAGATTTGGAGGACCAACTCAGAAAAAATAAAAATCAATTTTAGGCACCCTTTTTTCCTCAATTATTCAAGCCAAACTAAATTTCTTTTTACCTTTGATAAAATATTTCTAATTTTTATATTCTTCAGATCTCATGTCTCTTTGCTATAAAATGATTTTTTTCTTACACTTTTTTGGGGTCCCACTCTGACTTACCTTCATAGGGAAGCCCACAGTCCCCTACACATTTCCCTTCCATTTTGTCACAGTAATACACATGAGCCTGACTTCAAACTATCTGAGGGCTTTTTCTGGAGGAAAGACCTGTGGTTTTAAGCAAGGTAGGGCAGTAGAGCCAGAAAAGTCATAACCCCAAGAACACTCAACCAATGACAGAAACAAGTTAGTGTGTTAATACTTCAGTTCCCACAACCCTTCGACGAGATAACTTTGACTCTAGCGACAATTTTGACTTTAGTGTTACTGATTCCCAGAGACCACAGTGTGTCCTACATGTACATATCTGGACCTATTTATCCTAGTACATTTATCCTGATCTTGGACTCTTGATAAAAAGGAAAATTTTTCAACTATTTCAAGGCATATTTCATTGTTAAATCATTCAAGTTTTTTTGTCTTAAAAATAAGTACGTGTGGTGACACATCCATTATAAATCAAGAGATACATTTTTATATAGCCAAAGAGTAAATACTTATTTCTTAAGGCAGGGTAGTGTAACAGAGGGAATGGCCTTGAAAAAAAAAATGGCAAAGAGCTTTTCTGTCTCCTTAAAACTTCCCCCACTCTTTTTGGAAACTACGTTCTGGCCTACATTCCTGAGGGAAGTGAAGTCTTTTGTTAAAACTCCCAGGTGGTGCCAGCCCCCCAGGTGGGTGGCAGGGCAGAGTTCAGACTTTGTCTTTGGCAGAGATGGGATGATTAGAATAGTTAACCACAGTAATTGCCTGAAGCCTCCCTTTAAAAGCTCTATATTTCTGCCTAAGTTCAAGAAATTTGGATTTTGAGACAAGAAGGCCTACCATTTTTCCTCCTTTGTCATCAAACTCTCTTTCCTTCCTTTCCAAATTGCTTGTCCTTGTTCTTCTGATTCAGCTTCATGTACAAGTGGCTGAGCTTTCAGTAAAGGTAGCTATATTCCAACAAACAAATTTGTCAATGAATACAAAATAATTCTGAGGTAAATTTATAGCAACTGGAAAAAACATCTGCACAATTAAATTTGCTTTTCAGTCTTAAGCAGCTCAGCTTTTCTCTCTAAAGCATTTTATGTTCTTTGCACATGGGAAGGGTATTTCCTTTCCCGTTCTTAATGTTAAATTCCATATGGAGGGATCTTGTCTTGAACTTGTGATCCTTCTGTAAACGAGGTGTGATTCATTTGATTGGTAAATGAGAAAGGAATAAACTGATCAATTCAATTCAGTTCAGTTCTTCCTTCTTTTGGATCCTGGTCTGTCTGCAGAAAGCTGACATTCTGCTTTGCTCTTCAGCTGCATAAGCTAGAAAAGGAATCCTCTGCTATTGGTCACCACTGCCTATAGGCAGCAGATGTGCATCAAATCCTTCATTATTAGCTCGTCTATCTTAATTTGTTCCAGACTCTGGGGAGGAGATTCAGTGATATTTAATTGAACTCCTTAAACTCCAAGAAATATTGTCACTTCTGATAATCATCACAGCCCCTACCTAAGAGAAGAACCCCCTCTGTTCCAGAGTAATGCTATAAAAAAAGGTGCAGAGTTATTATTTATTTATGTATTTTTAAATTCTGAAAAACTATGCAAGAATGAAATTGTCAATACTTTACACAGGCACAACTGATATCCCTTTTTAAAAATGTCACTATTAACCCTCTCAGATCTTGGATATATTTCAAAAAACAAATCTCCTAGGTAATTATATACCAATTCTGAAGATTTTTAAAAACTAAATGCAAATTTTAACTGTAACAGTGATTATGGCTATATTGGATTAATAATCATTTTTCTTATATCTTATTTCCTGAAAGCTGTTCTTACAATGTCTCTTAATGCCCAGCCAATCTTTCTTAAAGATAATAAAAATAAAGTGACAAATTATTAATATGCTTTTCCTTTTAGGGAAAGAACAAAAATTCATTTCAAATTTCATAAATATTAGTATAATATAATTATTTATGATGCCTATGTATCTTTCCTGGGGATCTCTTTATTCAAATTGTTAAATATAATAAATGAGATTTTTCTGGTAATAAATGTTGCTTTAGATGAAAGTATTTTAATAATTGATGCTAATTATTGTCTTCAATTTGTTTCTCATTCCTATTCTGAACAGTCAGTGCTCTTGGGTTTTCTTATATGGATGGGAAGCGAACAAAGTTTTAATGACTTTTTCTAATACTCTTTTGTAACAAAATAGGCTGCCTAGTGAGAAATCTCAAATAAAATAGCACCATGACTCAGAATCATAAGTTCAGAGTAATTCTCAGGAAAGATTTCTTTCACATGTTCCTCTCAAACAAAATTTCTGCTTCGACTGTGGTGTAGAGTTCAGGAACCATGCCCAGGTCAGTCTCTACCTCCCCTTAAGGTTTACTGTAAGATACAACTTTGTTTTGGAAACCAAACATGTAGGTGTTAGAAGCCAAATCGTATCAAGGAGTCAGGCTTTCTAAGACTCAAGTCACTACATTTCTTCTGTGGTATAAGGAATTCAGTAAATGTGTGTTTTAATACAATCTATGTGAAAACTGTGTGATACTAGTTGGTTAACAGAAGACAGGAAGGATTAGACAATCAAATCAAATTTACTAAAACCATAATGTTTAATCATGTCTCCAAATGTTAGAATATGCTGTGATGTTCTAGGCGAGAACTCTGGGTGATGATAATGCCATCTGAAGAAGTCAGTATGGTCTTTATGTTCATACAGCCATGGGGTGTTGGAAATTATAAACAATCAAATGGTAACACAGCATGGTATATTACTTATGCAGAAGTAGTTCCTGAACTAGATTTTGAGATACCAGGGAAAGCTTCAAGGATGAAATGATGCACAGGCCTAGTGACCCTAATGATGAATGGAGCAGGTTGACCGGTGATGGGTCAGTAAACTGAAGAAGTTTAGTAAAAGTATGGTTGATGAGTGTTGGGTGAGAAAAGCTGGAGAGATAAGTGGATCAGGAGCTCCTCATGAACCATGTGAGGAAAGAGAACAGGAGCTAATGAGAGCAGGTGGGTGGTGGGATAAGGTTTAAATATTAGAATGACCAATTTGACAGGAACAGAACCAGAGCGAGGAAGAGACGACTACTGCAGGAAAATAGGTAAGCGATAAAAAAAAAATATGATTTATGGATATGGCAGTGGAGGTAACAGAAGTGGACAGCAACTCTGAGAAATATTTAGGTGGCAGAATTAGTACAACTTGGTGAAGTTGGAGTGAGATAGAATAAAGAAACTAATGTTCATGTTTTTGTCTTAAAAAATTGGGTGATATATTTACTGCAAGAGAGATCAAGGGGAGGAGTAGCAACTCTGGGGAGAACGAACGGACCAGAAACAATGATGAGTTTAGCTTTGGATAGCGTGAGTTTCAATGTCTTTACAATATGTACGTGAAGATGTCTACTTGAGAACTGAATAAATTGGTCTGAATTTGAAGTTAAGAAAACATTTAAAAATTATAGAGTCCACAGCCAATTGATTTCTAAATGCTATTTGATTCTTTATCTAGCTCCCATTCTGACAGCCCCAACGTGTGTGTGTGTGTGTGTGTGTGTGTGTATCAAATGAATCCTATTGGAGAAAGGAATATTGTTATTATATGTTTCTGTATTTCTGATTTAATGTAGCACTCATATTTCCCCTCTCACACCTTTTAGCTCTGATCTAATTCTAGAAGTTTCCTTAGGCATATACTTACAGAGATTATCAATGATGGGATATACTGACATTGCAACAGATTACTGAAGGTTCTTTTGAAAACACTAATTATATCTTTCTAAAGGAATTCACACAATATTATTTGTGGTTTATCTTTTAGATGAAAAAGTTTGTGTACACATGCTTTCTTAAATCCCTCTTAGTAGGTATTAAAAGCAGCTTTATTTTTCCTATTTCAAAGGTTCTCAAAAGTTCTGTTAGTTTAAAGTATATCCCTTTACTATGAGGAAACAGTAGAAGCAACAGGAACATGGTAGGAAATATTAACAAGAAATATACTATTCAAATTTAAACTAATATGCATAGCTACTAAATAGAAAACTTAAGTTACTTGTCCTTGAATTAGGATGCTCTTCTATTACAGTTACACATAGGTCCTGGTAAAAATCTTTTTATGAACTGTCTTTGAAATTCAAAAGTGCTTCTAAAGCATATATAATATAATTTATTGCAAAGATCTCTGAGGTAGATTTTCTTATTCTTATTTTATAAGTGAGATAAATGAAACTTCATAAGATTACACACTTTGACTAGTGTAACACAGGTCATTTGCGAGTTGAGCAGGGGCTAAACTAAATATTTTATTCAAGTCCAGTAATTATTTATTCCATCATAAAGTTTTACTTTAACCAATAAATTCTATTTGCAAGCTGCTGGGCCCACTTTAGGAATATCACTTGTAGAAATAAAGCAATAGGTCCTCAAATGTATTGAATTCAAAAATTTGGCAGAGTAGTTATATTAAATCAAATGTATATAACCATTGATGTTTTATTTATTAATTAAACTTACTTTACATAATAATGTTGAATTATATATATATGCATATATATTACACATACATGTACATATATTTATTTATATCACCCAATGTTCGTTAACAATAAAGTTCTCATTTATACAGAATTTATAGAGATTTAATAGCTAGTGTAAGATTACTAATGGTTAAATGACAGAGTTAGGATTCAAATCTGTATAAATCATTTTACTAAACCATAAATAGTGCCTGTATAATATTGAGAGAAAACAGCAAATGAATAATCCTATTCAAATATTGAGAAATTGCTTAAACTTTTAATAAAATTTTAGATATTCTATTTTATTTAGGCATACAATGCTCCAATTCAAATGAAAGAGACTAGGAGTTGATAGTCTAAGAACTGAACAATTCCTTTTGCTGTCTTTTAGAGGTTACAAAATTAAAAAGAAAACATTAAATTCATTTTTACTTTATAAATATTAAAATTTCAGAATAAATGCAACCATTTGTATGCAAGTCCACTGGATCAACTAACATATGGCCATTGTATTTCTTTAGACATTGCACTGGAAGATTGATCACCAACTGTCATCCACATGAACTCATTTGATGACAAAGATGGTTGTATATTAAAGCTTGGTTGGTTTCAACATTTGGAAAACTAAAGTGTTCTAGCAACCAGTAAATGGGATAGATTTTTCATAGATTATACATAATTCCAGTAAGCTATCCCTTTTTACTCTAAGGACAAATACATCTTATTTCTTTATCCTGTGTCATGATATTTGTACTGTGTATCTCTGTATCTACTTACCTATGTATCTATCTATCTATCCATCTACCTACCAATTATATAACTTCCTACCTATTCATTCATATATCATTTAAAATACTGGTCAGAGCAAGTAGCAGAAGACTCTAATTAAACTCAATTAAATAATAAAGGGTTTTTATTGGCTTACAGGCTGAAAAGTCTAGAGCTAGAGAGTACTTTATTTGACCCAGAAGTTGTTGATTTCTTTAAGGCTGCATATGCATTTGTTAGTGATTCTTTGACCTCTATCTTCCTCTCTGTGTTGGCTTCATCTTTATCCTGTCTGTTCTCTTGGTGGCTGGATGATTATTGTTCACAGTTCCTTGGGATGGATGGAAGAGATATAGACACACACACACACACACACACACACACACACACACACACACAAAGAGAAGAACACTGCATCAAGCCTGCAAGCCTAAAAGAAGTTTTGGGCTTCCCTCCAATTGAAATAACTTATTTTCCCTGAATCAATCACTGAGGCTAGGGGAATACCATCTGTTAGTTTTATTTCATTGCCAACCTTGGAACAATCACCTTAACAAACATCAAGAACAATAGCAACAATAAAATTACTAAGATGGCTTAAGCTAATCAGGGCTTTCCCTTGGAACTTGGCATGATTCTAAATCCAAATAGCTGTCTAAAACAGAGAGTCTGTGACTTGGTTCTCCAAAGTAAAATCAAGATACTGTCATAGAGAAAAATGTATGGGATATGGGTATGCAGCAACAAATGTCCACTATTCATTGCATATCTATCCATTTATTTATTCATCCATCAATCCAATTCTATTCATCTATCAATAATCTCTATGTATTAATCTGTCTCTGCCACTGTCTTTCTGTATGTGCAGCGTGTTTTGTATGCAAGTGGTACATATATAGAAAAAAAGAAATTTAGAAAATTACTAAAGACTCAGAATTATTCAACCTATTCAGTAGTACATTTGTACTATTTCCCAATTCTAATGAAAAATTGAAATTTGAAATAGGCAATACTTAAATATATCAAAATATTGTGTATTTATTATATTTACAAATTTATTTTTGCTTGATATGTGAGAAATAAATATAGGAATATCTTATTATGTTTACTAGGTTATACTGGAATAACAGAATGATGAACAATATTTAAATGATAAATGCCCTATAGCATTTTATCAGTACATGAAACATCATAGAAGTATAGGAATAAGATTATGAGCATATACTGAGATAATAGTATGATCATTATATATCCTTAAAGGACAAGAAAAGCTGTTAACACAGAGTTACTACTGAACCATAAGTCACTAAGTCATTTTTCCAACTTTTATAAATAATTTTTTAAAGGTTTTCCAAAATTTTTAAAAATGATAATTTTTACAATTATTAACATTGTATGAAGTTTTATATAAGGAGGGTAAGAAATTTAGTGCTCCACTCTAGAATTTAAAGAGGCTTGAGATTGAAATAAAGCCATATAATTATTATAAAAGTTTGACTATTTGCTTAATATTATAGAGAACTAGAAAAAATATTTTACCTAGTAGATGAGGGAGGACCAAATCCTTAAGTGGGTATTTTGAATATGGAGAAGGTACACATACATTGTGCTTTCACAGTATATATGATAAAAGAAAGGCTTAATTGTATGGGATGCAAAGTTTGAGAGAGTTTGGTATGTTCATTATTTAAATGAAGAAGTGTGTGTATATATGTCCAACGAAGAACAGAAGCAATAAAAATTAAAGGTAGAGAATAGCTGGTTGAATTTGAAAGTTCAGGAGTAAAAATTGTTGCTTCAGTTGACGAAGTGGAGGAGTCATCTTTTCAAATCAAAGCAACATGTCTTTGAAACAGAAAGGATCAAAGAGAAAGCCAGGACATAAGAAGCAATTTTAGGTGCAGAGAAGAGGAAAAAAAAAACTGACGAAATTCAATGAAATAGCCACAGCATTTAAGAAAATAGTATGCAGAATTATCTGCCAAATGTCTTAATATTAAAGAGAGATTAGGAGTTACATATAATGGAGAAGTATTGGAAAGGCTGTTTTGGATAATATGATAAGGGATCTATTAACAATAAAACTGACAACCACCACGTCCAAGTTAAATGAAGAAGTCAATATGCCTGTACATTGCTGATAAACTAGGGATGTTAAAATGAGTCAAGGAGCTAACGAAGGCATTCACAGAAATAATTTGTTGTAAAATAAGAGCCATGTGACTCCAAAGTGTCAATGCTTTTAAATACTACGTTATACTACCCATTGCGAAAAGCGGGAGCTGGGGGCGAGAGGAGGGTGGAAGAGAAAGCAAAGGAAAAGATTATTAGTTCTCAAAGAGATTTGAGCCTCTTAATAAACTACTACCATTTAAGCAAAACATATGTTTTCAGATAATTACATATCTGACCCCCAAATAACCAATAACTAAACTATTGACTAAACTATTGCAAGCTTGTCTTCGTCCTTAGATTCAATTCTCTAAGTGTATTACAACTCTTTCTGTTCCCTCCCTTCCTTCTTTGTCCCTCTCTCTTTCCATGCACAAATATTCTGAACGCTAAATATATGCCAATTATTGGAATAGGCAGTGCTAATTTGGATTCATCTTTAGGCTAGTGGGAAAGAAACAGACACAGATGTTTCTATCACAGAGTCATATGTTATAATAGAGGCAATCATACAGTGTTATGGCATTCAATCTTAAAGGATTACATGATAGATTGCAATATTCTTCATAAATATCCATGTTGCAAATATTTCCCTTACTAGTTCTTTCTTGAGACCCCTCCTTAACCCAATAACCCTGGCTTGTGTGACTTGATGTTGCAATGAAATGTTGATGAAAATGACAAGCAGAAGTTATACAAAGCACTATGTAATTTCATCTTTTCTGTGATGGAACACACAGCGTCCTAGAGAAAAGCCATTTCTTGAACCTAGATCTCAGCATCTAGAGGACATGGAGAATGATCACAGCGTACTCACAATAGACATGTACATGAGCCACAAATAAACATTGGCAAACTATGCAGTTGTTAAGAAAGGCATGGCATATTTTGGAGTTGAAAGTAGTTTAAAAAGGTTCAACGCAAAGGATGTACATGGTAAGAGGTGGAAGGAGAGGTGAAGATAGAGATGTGTGTGTGTGTGTGTGTGTGTGTGTGTGTGTGTGTATGGTGGGGGAAACTGGTAGTGTTTTTTGGTGAATAGATTTAAAGGCAAATGAGACTGGAAACTGAGAAACTAAGAGGCTAATTAATCATTTTTGTGCGTGTAACAATTTTCCAGATACAGTCTCTGATCACTCCCTCTATAGACAGCTGTCAGCAATACAGAAATTCAGTTTGTGTTGTTGATATCATTTTGGTTGTACCCTGCTCAAAAGAAGAGAACATGTGCCTTTATTCTTTGGAGGAACTTGGCATATTAAGGCATTTTCTTATAACAAAAGAGCAAGCAGAGGGAAAGAAATGGGAATTGTTCTTATCAATATTGGCTCAAATTTCAAAGATCTTCCAGAACAGTATTTCCTAAGCTGTTTATGGTAAAAGGCCAAATTTATTTCCACAATCATCAATCCATCATGGACCAATACTTTTGTAAAATGCAAAAAAATCAATTGCTAAATAAATTTTAAAAGACTTATAAAAATCCAGATTTCTTTTAGATTCAACAGACATATAATTATTCTATCAAATTTCTATAATAGTTTCTAATTATTTAATTTCTGTTTCTGTACTAATAGTTACGAAATAAAACAAAACAAAGAAAAACATAAACAATGTGCAGACGATAACTGCTTTAGCACAGCTTTTCAATAGCACTGTTATAAAAGAATCAGATTATTTGATACATTTTATAATATAGAAAACTCAGATAAAATGTAAAATAAAGCAGTAAATTATAAGACCCACTATCCACAGGGAGTGGTCCTGATAGCCTTACTAATTTTTTCCTATTGAAATAAAACTCTCCGCACTGAAGACTCTACTGCCACATGGACATGTAATTTACAATGAATCGTTGGTCATATTTTATCAAAATAATGTTTTAAAAATAATACTTGAAATTAATTCTGTTCAATTCCTGAAAGAAGCATCATACTCATTCTGATATATTTTGTTAATATAGCATAAATATAACAAAGTGAAGAAACACTGAAATACTTAAAATGAAAAATTCTGGCCTAAGAAATAGAATCAGGAAACCAATCTCTCTTTCTCTCTCTCTCTTTCCTCCTCTCCTTCTCTCTATTCTTTTTTTATGGAAGTACTAGAATTCCTAAAAGCAAAGAGCTAATAACTAACTGGGCTTAATTAGACAAATCAGTTAAGTTTGTCAACATTTAAAGCTCCTGCCAAAATCCTAATAATTGAGTCTACTTGGATTGGCCATTGTGCTTGAAGTATGCTCTTGAATTTTAGAAAAACGTGTATTATTTGCTGTTCCTGTTTATCTCTAAAGACAATACAAAAGTCATAGTAATTAGCAGCATTTCAATGGCTAGCATATCAAAATGGATTTTGACCTTTGCCAATATTAAAACCTTAATAACAATAACTAAAATGTTATATTTATATTACTCTGATATGCTGGCAACATTGTTAACAGCAGCAGTTAAAGTACTGGAGGAAATATAATTAAATTTCTCCATTGAGAAACCTCAAATATATCCCAAACATTCCACAAGAATGGTAATAATGTATTTCAACATGTTATTTATCTTACTTTATAATTCTCATAAAGTGTAATGATGGCTAAGTTTATAAATAACATCTGGTAAATACGTTTTCAAGATACAAATAGAGTTATGAAGCTGATGGCTTGCAAAAAGCCTTGAGGATGTTAATATACACTTCAACATTTCTGTTTAAGAAAAATATACTTTGTATGGTCATAGAATAAGAATGGGATAAGTAGTGGCCTGCCATGTTGTGCTAGGAAGATAATCTACAAACTTTTATCTAGTAATAAACAATGCCGTAGTGGGAGAGCGTTTGATATTTAGGAGTACAGAAAGCTTTTCACTTCACTACAAGAGCTACTACTGAGCACAGGGACCGTCAATCCTCTCCATTTTATCATAAGAAAATAAATTAAAAATAGATTTAAAAAAAAGAAATGCCAGTGACATGAATAAGAGAAAACCCGTGGAGTGAAAATTTGTTAACTCCCTAGGAGGACTTCTATAATAGGCAAGTGAGTCTTTTTGGAAAAAGGCTGATACATACTGGGCCTCCAGGGGCTGTTTGTTCATGTGCCAGAGCACCTGCTATTAATTTCTTACATCCCATTTCAGGAAGAACAATTCCTCTTTATGTCTTCCTCACCTCTTACATAATGCTGTTTTAGGAACATCTAAAAATAAACCGAGACAGATAGCTAAGGAACATGGATTTTTGAAAACTTCTGCATTAGTAACCTCCAATTTTTTTATCGAAAAGCATTAAAAAATAATTTAATCAAATTAACATCAACCCCCTAATTCATATTTATTCTTTCTTTATTTGGAAAAAAAAACATTAAAATATCTTCAGGCTGCCCTGTCAAATATGATAGTCACAGCCCCATGTATAACAATCTTTTGTATCTATAATATTTGTTTTTATATTGTTCTAAGCCTATATCTGTTTCTCTTTTAATATTATTTTTCTAGTTTATTCTCTTGAATTATTTATTTTTATAATTGAGTCACACATGTCTGTAACCCCTGGCTAGAAAATTTAGTCTTCTTTCATTCATTCCTTTCATTTACTTTCCCTCCTCACATCTAATAATTTTCTTAAAAACTAAAATCTACTCATGTGATGTGTCCCTCCTAAGTACCTCTCCATACTTCCCCATTACCTACTAGGGAACTTCCAGCACTCATGGTCTTATATTCAAAGTCTTTTGTCATCTCTTTCTAGCTGACCTTTTACACAGTCATATATTACTCTATTTTTCTAAATTGGTCAATTCATTTTAAAGCACGCTAGTTACTTTGTTTTACCTGTAAATGAATTCACATTATTTCTTTTCCCAGGAAACCCACACACCAATCTCTGACTGTGGTCTGTTGAGTGGTGGCCACCAATAATATCTGTTCACATCCCAATCCATTGAGCCTGTGAATGTGAGCATATTTGGAAAAAGAGGACTTTGCAGATGAAATTTTTTTATTTCAAAATATTACAGGGGATATTCCTTCCAAGGTTTCTAGAGACAAAAGCAAACTGGTTGTAGAACAGTTTGGTTGTAACTCATCATCCTGAATATTCACATACAATGTCAGTCATAGGCAGCACCCACTGCTACATGTGGCTAAGACCTGTGGTTTCCATTTCTCATGAGCAGATCATTTGCTTTCAAGTCATTGTCTTGTAAGGTTGTCAAGCTTTCCCTCTGTTACTCAGGCTGGTGGAGAGAATTTGCTGGTTCTCTTTCCAAAGATGACACAATCTCTCAAGAATCCTCTTAGGAAGACCAGCTCCAGCTCTCTACACAAATGCAGACTGCTACTTCACCTTGCCTTGATTGACTATCAGAACCCCAGCCTCCAAGCTCCAGCCTGTGCTGGTTGCTCTGTCACTCTGTTTCAAATTTGCTGTCTTTGGATCTTCAGTTTTAATTTTTTCAGTTATTTCTCATGGATCCTCTGTTGCCTGGCCTTCTGTCTTGGTTTACTCTTACTTTAACAAAATACATTCTGAACTAGCTTCTTAAGAAAGGAAGAAAAGAGGAATAAAAAAATGTGTTTTTAACACCTCGTACATCAAGCAATGTCCTTATTCAATCTCTAAACTTGGAGTAGTTGTCTAGGAATAAAATATTATATTGGAGATGTCCATATAAAATTTTTAAGTCTTTTCTTAATTTTCTTATACTTTAGATGTGACTGTAGAAAATTCTATCATTCTTATTTATGAAATTTGATTGTAATTGTCTCTCCTTCTCTCTAAGCTTTGTTTCTTTATCCATAATGTTTTGAAATACTTTGTATCTAAGTATGACGGGTTTTATTTTTATGTGTTAGACTGAGTATTTATTGGGTTTCATCTTCTGAGTCTGGAAAAATCACAATTTGTATTATTTATTTCATTAAGTATTTTAAGCAACTATTTTGTTGTTAGTGTGTTTTAGATACTTGAAATACATAAGAAAATAAAATGGACAAAATCTCTGCCTTCCTATAGTTTATATTCTAATGGAAGCAGACAGATTATTTTAAGTACATTTCAAAGATTGTTAGAAGGTAATGAATGATACAGGGAAAAAAGATAAAACACGGTAAGGGATATTGGAACACTGGGGGTTGGAGAGGCATATTGCAGTTTTCAATAGGGTGGTTAGGATGTGCTTCCTTGGGAAAGGGAAATTTGAAAAAAAATGAAAAAAATGAGGGAAAAAGTTATTTCATTATCTAGGTTAAGAGATTTTTAGGAAGAGGGGAGAGTCACCCCAGAAATCTCAGGTGAGAACATGCTACATTGTTCAAGGGGGCAAGTGTGTCACTAACAATGATCCAGGGGAATCAAAGGCAAGTGTGCAAATGGAAGGATAGTAGGAGGTGAAGTCAGAGGCATAATAAAAGAAGGAAAGGTAGATTTTATAGGGCTTTAAGTGAAGGGTAACTCCTTAGTTAATTTTATAAACTAGGATCCTTTTGAGAATGAAAGTGGGCAATAATAATAATTATATAAGGAAAATAGGCAACCTGAAATTGTCCAGGGCAAACTAACAAAAATGTTCATTTTAGTTGTATATAATTTTAATATATTTCATATTACTTTGAGTGAATTAAAGAGATATTAATATTTTTAAAAGAAGATGAGTGATATGATCAGAATTATTTTTAAAGGGATGGCCATTGTTACTGTGATGAACCCACATGATAGAGAAGCAAGTGTGGGGACAGGGAAACACATTAGAAGTCCACTGTCATAATGTAGGTGAGAAAAGGTGGTGGCTTTGATTGGGGTAATGGCAGTGGAAGTGCTGAAAAGTAATTGGATTCTAAATATTTTTTAAAGGTGTAAGTGCAGGTTATCTTGATATAGATGAAGGCAATGAATAGGCAGTTGAGTGAGATCCTGCTTTTTTCATGTGAGCAGAGAAGGGGCAAAGAGTTAAAGGTGTATTCAAGGAAATATTATAAGGATTGCCTTTTAGTTTTGATAAGGAGCTAAAAAAGACATCAAAGGTGTGAGGAGCATTGAAGAATAAAAGCATATAATGGAGTAAGATCCTGAAGGGTCCTACGGATTGCTGGGGTTGTGCTAATAATCAGAGGGAGTGAGCCAGAAAATGAGTTCATTTCTAGAGAATGAGAAAGAGAAATTGAGGACTTGTTATTATTGGTAATGACAAGGTCTAGGAGGGTATAACATTGGAGTTAATGGCTGAGAGAGAACCATGAGAGAATTTAAGGAACTGAGAAGCTAGGGTTATAGCAGAATCATTTCTGTCTATATTGAAATAACTCACAATGAGACAGGAATAATGTTGGAGAAAATGACAAAGAGCTAGGGACTAAACTATACTTTGGAAATCAAAAAGAATAGTTGGAAAGCCAGTGAGTAAATATGGAAGTGAGGTATCAGTAAGTAACATATCTGATCACATGATTCAATGCTGGAGATTTTTAGGGAGACGAATACAAATGGATTAGAATCAACCCTGAGGCCAGGTTTTCTGAGAAGTGTCAGACAAAAACCAGCCAACACTAGATAGGGCATTAGGAGATGTGCTTTCACAGAAGAGATGGGTTTCTGCACAGGGGACATATAAAGCAGGCATTCCTAAAAGAGAGTGCAGGCATAAAGGATCTTGCTAGTAGTGGACTCTGCATTATAGACAATACTGTGGGATGGTTTCAAGAGTTAGAGAGGAGTTAGAGAAATGGAGAGAATACACATACATAGAACCTTGTTAGAATTAGAGCTCAGGAAATGAGAAGTGATCCGAAGGCCTATGGCTTCTCGTGGTGACTAATGTAAAGCTTAACAACTGAAAGAAAATTATCTTGGTGGATGAGGATCATAGTGGTGACCACACCGTGAGTCTTGGGGGAAGAATGGAGTAGGCTCTGGGGTTCTCTTGTGACCCTCTCCTGATGGAGACAATAAGTAAGGTCTGGGGATAGCTCTATTTAGTCCCAGTGAGTAATGATACTCTTTGTTCCTATTGGATAGGAAAATATTACTTCAAGTGTACAAGGGCTTCCCTTTCCCTTGTCCACTACCATGAACAGTGTCGCAAATGTTTAGGGAAGCTGTATATTACTTCCAGTATGGAATGCTCTTTAATCCATGCCAATGGAAGTTAAAAGGACTTGGAGTGACATGTTCTTACTTCCAGTCCCCTCAATCTTGGCCCCTTTTATGGGAGGGATGATCTTTGTGCCAGTGCATAGGTTCCCCTTGGTCCCTGGAGGTCATTATCAAGTTATTCAGTCTGCTTCAACAGGAGAGGAAGTAGAAAAAGAAAAAAAGCAGCTCGTGATGATAGAGAAACTGTCCCAATGCAAATAAACCTCAGCATTGTTACGAGCTGGACTGGATCTAGGTAAGCTTGGTTTTACCCTATTAAACATAATCTGAAAAAATACCAATATTTAAAAGGCCACTCTGAGACCATGAAGAAGTGAAATAAAAAATGAAACCACTCCACAAACTTATCTAAGCACAAAGAAAACAAACCACAAAAACACTAACTATTCCTCTATCCTGGCCTGTAAAAGTGACTCAGGCTGTAAATGTTACTTCTTTATCCATTTCACCTTTGGCCTTTCTCTATTCTAGATAATATTTATTAGGACACCCAATCACAGGTTCACCCCTGCCTCCTGACAGCATCCAGTCAAGGGCAAAACCCATTTTCTGAACCTTCTGCCCAAATCGTCTCTCACAGGACCAAATCTGTAAGTCCTTTCTAATAACCTCTAACTGAGATGTCCATAGCTCACCATGGTGTGTGGCAAGTTTTGCAACAAGCAATAGGCCTATCTTGCTAAATTATAAGTGCATTCATGCTTGTCTTTGGCTAGAGAACATTGACAAAGTAAAAAAAAAATGTGAAAAAACTGCTCCCAGAAAAATAATAATTGTTCAGAAAATAATAATTTTTCATTATACCAACTCATTCTCTAATTAGTTGTTAGCATTAAGAAAACAACACTAGGGTATTGTAATTCTAAAGCACTTGTATTTTTCATATATTTTTAAGTCATAATAAACTTATTTTGTATTGATATCAAAGAGTTTCATACGCTTATATTCTTTGAAGATACTTGTTTGTATATTTGAATCAATATTTTCATTTAACTCCAAATGTATAATAGATAAAGAATATAGCATCTCCCCTTTCAAATTCCAAGTCATATCACCTTTTCCTTGTTAGGATGAACCTCATCCCTGCATTACTAAATGGGAAACATCTAGAACACACCAAGTACTTTTCACATGCCATCCCTTTCAAAGATATTTCAGATCTACTAGAAACAACCGAGAACAGATGTGGAAATTTAAAACTGGGTATTCATAGGATGGCATCTGCCAAAAGACCTAGTAGCTGTTTTGTGTCATTTAAAATGCAGAGTGAATACCTGAAAAATCCTAATGAGATATTTAACACTTATGCCCTTTCTTTCAGAGGAACAGAAACTAAATAATTCAGGTAGGATCAATAAAATTGACCTGTGACTGTCAATATGGAGAAAAACTATTTTATGAAACAATTAATGACACAAGAGGAAGTATAGTCTTATGGTAGGATTATGTGAATGACATGGAAACATAATGATGAATCATCATGAAACAAGGGATAACAGAATGGAATGCTTTAAAGGTATTAAGGTATGAAGATGTCTTTTAATAAGACTGTGGCAATATTGTCATATGCATACAATCTTTTTACTTCATGAAACAATGTTACAGAATAATATTCACAGATAATAACACAATAAAATAATGTTGTAAGAAAATGTTACCTTTACTCTAATTAAAACTATTTAAAATATGTGTGCATAGTAATACAGTGTGAGAATGAACACTGGGGAATGATAAAATTCACTATTTTGAGATTGTGGTGAAATATTCTAAATGGCATATTTAACAAATCAAACAGCTTAAAAATGAAACTAAATCAAATAATCTTTTAAAATACATGAATTCAAGTTTTATTTGCCCAGTAGAAATATACAAATCCAGATATACAAAGTAAATGGTGCACAGTTATTGAACTAATATCTTCTGGATAAGATTTATCCTTAGTCTGGTTATCCATCACTACTTCTTCTATTCATTTCACAAATAATTTATAAAAATTTGTCCTGATTTAATGTAAACCAAGTCAGAGTTACCCTTAAGAAAATAAAAGACAATTAAAATTGGTTTTGCATGTTTTCAACTTACCAACTATTAAAGTATATGTAGATAGACAAGTAGATATAGGTATATTTTCTATTTTATACATGGGCCTTTTAATGTCTAAAACATAAATGTTCAATTATAATAAGAGTGAACAGTTTGAATATACAAATGTACATTTCTGCTTCCTCAGAAAAGGCTCAATTCTGATCAGATCCTAGAAAAAAATAACCATCACCCAGCACAGTTAATCCAAATGCAAACTAAAGAAGGCCTACAGTATACAGTATATATCTCTGTCTTCAAATACTTCAAGCACCCTTTAAAATAAAGTACCTATAGCTATCACAATCTAACATTGATTGTAAGTTCACTAAAAACCATGCATTAATGGTATTAATGTGTTAATGAATACATATAAAGTATCTGCTATGGTCTGAATGTTTGTGCTCCCTCAAAATTCATATTAAATATATTGAAATCTAATTGCTAATGCATTATTATTAAGAGGTGGGGCCCTTAGGAGGCTCCACCCTCATGAAGAAGATTAGTGCCCTCATAAAAGAGGCCAAAGGGAGATTATTCACCCCTTCCACCATGTGAGTATACAACAATTTGCCATCGAGGAGGCAGAGAGGGAGACATTACCAACACCAAATCTGCTGGTACCTTGGCCTTGGACTTCTTAACTTCCAGATCTGTAAGTGGCAAAATTCTAGAGCTTACAAATTTCTCAGTCTGTTATTTTGTTACAGCAGCCCAAACAGACTATGATAGTATCTACAACAGTCACAAAGTACCCTTCATAGAAGAGAAAACCTTGTTCAGGTACACAAAGTAGCAGAGCTGGTAATCAAATTCAGGTTGTTTGACACTAAATTTTGTATTCTTTCCAACATTCCATACTACCTCTAATCAATGGAATTTTCTTTATACGTTTTAAGTTTCTGCTATGGTCATATCTGATTAGCTTGTATAATTACTGCACTATTAGGCAAACTTCTGCCCCCTGTCAGAATTTTAAAGCTGTTGCTTGGATATAATAAATGTGTAACAATTTTTTTCTTTTCACAACTATATAAATTCTTAAGTTTAAGAAAAATAGCTCCTTTTTTGAATACGTACTTTGAGATGGTTTTCTACAAAAGAATATATAATGTATATATTATTCATGGTAGCCCTATTATCTTATTTTTTTAAAGATAAAAAGACTAAGATTTAGTCTAGGTAATTGTCTTGCCCATGTTAAACTTTAAGGTATACATCTTTTCAATTTACTTGAGCTTTTCCTGATACTTACTTCAAACTAGAGTAACCGTCTAAATTTTATTAGATTAACAGTTGTCCATCTAGTTAGTAATGCTTATATAGAAGTTTCAAAAGAATAATCCTTAAATGATGATAATAATAAAAAACTTAGCAAATCAGATAATTCTATGAGGTAGGGAAAATGTCATATCCATTCTTTTTAATGTACAGATTAATTAGAATAAGCTTATTAATACATTTATACTACCTTCCTCAAATCTTAGAAACATAATTTCTTCAATAAACTGATAAAATGTCATTGGGTATAGAGAAAATAATTTTAGTATAATGCAGATTTGAGGCTTTATGAATAAATTTCGCCAAAAATGTGGAGTCTTGATCTAAGAGCATGACTTGAAAAGTTAATTTATAACTGCACAGATAGTGATTGAACTTCAAAGAGATTTACCTAATCTAAAGGTATATGTTTACATTTCAAAGAGAAATGAGGCCTAGGATATTGGACACATCTCTAGGCTCTAGAGATCAGAGACAGACACTTGGGCTTCTCTGGCCTTAGACAACATGTACTTACTTTCCAATAAGTTATTAGTATGAGAACCCAGGATCCTTCCATTTTCTCTCCAGGCTGAAGAGATTTTCCCTGTTCTTTCAGGAGAGGAACAGATGTAGCTACCTCTTTCATATATATATATATATGTACACACACACACACACACACACACACACACACACACACACACACACAGAAAGAGAGAGAGAATCCATTTTTCTCCTGACCTTCTAGTATGAAGTGTCTAGACATTCATACATGATATTTTTCCCATCTGACTTTCATCATGTTGCTCAAATGGTAAGAAATGGAGAAAAGGGAGGCAGACGTGGTTATTATTATCCAAATATCTATATGTAAGTATAGCTAAGTTACATCTAAATATAGATAAATTATTATGTAAATAATAACTAATCTATTTCTGATCTAGGATACCTTAAGTGTTTATTCAGGATAAAATTAATAAAGATGACTATTAAAAACCACAAAAATATTTTTATTATCATAAATTTGGAGTAGTACTGACAGTAAATTGTCCATGTAACATAACACTGTTTAAAGGAATAACTTGGACTTCCAATTATAAGATGGCAGGTTAAGCATACATAAATACCAGTTCCACAGATTCGATAATGAACTTTCTCTTCTGAAGGCACAATGAACTAAGAACCTGGACTTACACTCCTATTGCAAAAAATATATATAAAATATTATTAATAATTGTTTTATATTATTCTTTGAACTGATGTGGAAGTAAGAAATTTTTAGGCCAAAATCTGAATGAAGCATGAGAGGCAACTGGAAAATTGAGCTGAACAATGAAGCAATGAAGTCAGCTTTTATCCTGAGGGTGCATTTACCAAATTCCATGAATTTAAGTACCACTGTTCATGGCCATGTGGAGTTTGGGGAACCCAAAGAAAACAAGAACAGACTCATGGAAGGGAATTTAATGGGTGAATCTGTATAAGGCTGAGCTTGATAGTATCATACTGAAATAATTAAAGGCTAGCTAGAAATAAACCTATACACCCATTACCATCCCATATGTATCCCTACTCCATTTCCCCTTCACTACTGCTGAGCACAAAGGGAAAAAACAGATGTCTCCCCTGAGAATTAATAAAAGTCTTAAACAGATTTGCAGACAAAATCCATAACACTTGCATGGCTTTAAAAAATCCAGACTAAAATTTTTGTTTATGGAATCCCCTGTCTAGTAGCAAAGCCAGACACTTCAGTAAAGCCAGACACTTCACCAAAGCAAAACCAAAATTCTCCCTAAAGGATTCATTTTTATTCCAAGTTTCAATTTTCTACAAGACAAAAATTCCATGTAAAATTGGCAACTGAAGACCCAAATTCATTCAATCCACAAGAAAACAAATTGCCATGGTTGAAAGCCAAAGAATGACAACAAAATCAGATCCTCAAAAGCTTCATACATTGGAGTCATCAAAGAAAGAAAATAAAGTAACAATGATTATTACATTTCAAGGAATAATAGAGGTAATTTGAATGTTTGAATGAAGACCATATAAATTAAAAGAAAAAAAATCAATGATGTGATAAAGTTAGATTTTGCAGCTAAAAAGAGAATGAGTTATCTGGAAGAGAGAATGAAAGTAGAGAAGAGGGAATAAGAGGCACAGAAAAATAACCAGCAAATCAACTTCAAGTCTCCTTTAATGCTTTCTATTTTGTTTTCAGTATGTGACTTTATTCTAGAATTTCTTCAATAATTTTTTTCCTAAAATTGAATCTTCTATTACACATAGATTATTTGTCCCATTTATTTGATAGTACCCTATAAGAACAGCAACAAATAAGAACTGAGTGGATTTCTTACCAAATATGAGATGTAAGCCATGTAACATACTACAGATGCTCCTCGGCTTACAATGGGGATACATCCCAATAAACCCATTGCAAGGTGAAAATACTACGTGGAAAATTCATTTAATACATCTAATCAGCTGAACACATAGCTGAGTCCAGCCTACCTTAAACATGTTCTGGACACTTACACTAGCCTACAGTTGGGCAAAATCATCTGGTAACATAGTCCACTGTAGAGTGTGGTACTGGTTGTTTACCCTTGTGATCATGTCTGTAGTTTATTGCCACTGCCCAACATCACAAAAGAGTGTCTTGCCCAGGAGAAGATCAAAATTCAGAATTTAAAGTATAGTTTCTACTGAATGCTTATCAATTTTACACCATTGTAAAGTCGAAAATTGTTAAGTGGAACCATCCTAAGTCAGGGACCATCTGTATATTCAAACTTCAGTACCTTAGGTTGGAAAATATTAAGTTACCTTCCAATAGAAGCTATTGTATAAAATAAATATTTTCAGGCTATTATTTCTACATAGTGTTATGAGGCTTGTCATGAAGTGTGAATGATGAACTGAGTAGAATCATGCTTTTTAAACAGTAAAGTTTTTAGAGCATTAGAAATTACCTAGTCTAATAGATTATTCTATTGATGAGAAAAATCAAAGTGCAGAAAAGAAAAGCATAGTTATGTAAGTTTGAATTGCCAATAACTTAGTTCTGGATATTGGTGTTTAGGCTCGATATTCTTAGTCTCAACAAAAAGCAGACTTTTGAATTCAAACTATATCAATTCCACTTTCAACATAATTGCTTACTATCGTTGAGACAATATAGAAGTTAATTACCATCTCTCAGCATCATTTTCTTCATGTGACAAATGAGGATGCTACCAGCTAATATAAGTTTTTTAATTAGGAGAAAATAAGGTAATATGTTTGAAAGCTTTATTATAAGCCATTAAATATTATTTTTACCATTAGTATTATCAATAGCAAGTAAAATTAAAATAAAATATTATTACTTTAAAAGCATTCCATAAAATGAGTTTTCTTGAAACATTGAATCACTGTGTGAATTGGGAAATGAATGTCAGCATTTTCTTTTCTATTTCGTTCTGTAAAGTCTATCTTTGAACCATACAGCTTTGAACTTCAGGAATTAATTTTCCAAAGTCAGCATAGACACAAATAAGTACATATGATATAACTGAAAAGGAAAGCATCATGCTGCTACATCAGAAGCAGAATATGAAAAAAGAAGTGGGAATATCATTGCATAATGGGAAGCAGGAGGAAGCAACTGAAAAAAATGAAGAAAATGTAAAGATGTGTTAAATAGCTTACATTGTAGCCTACTCAGCCTACGATATCAGAGTTTTAAAAACAATTATGATATTGATGATCCAGCAGAAAGAAAGAAAGAGTCATCACAAAGTGTTTGCAGGCTTCGGTTACAGTATTTTCCACAGTTCATGTTTGAAAAAAATACATTTTCTAATTTCTGGAATTTAAACTTATTTATGAAATAATTAATAGAAAAAGAAATAACTGGAGTTCTTTTTAAGGCATTTACCTAAGATTTTTACCACTACATTTTTAAGCTGGGGGATCCCTAGTAAATACCCAAACAAATCTAATTTATATTGTTTTATGTGCTGATGTAGATAAATACCTAGATGCATTTGTTAGCTTTTGCTGCTTAACAAATTATCTCAAAATGTAGTGGCTAAAAATAACAATCTGTTAACTCATGGTTTCTGTTGCTCAGGAAGCTGGCCACATCTTGGCCAGGTCCTCTGGTTTAGGGTCTCTTACAAAACTGTAATCAAAGTAGTGGCCAAGGCTGCATTTTTCTTTGAAGGTTCAGCAAGCTTGGAAGGTTTGGAAGTAGGGAAAAAATTGCTTCCAAGCTCACCCATGTGGTTGTTGGCAGGATTAATATCCTCAGGGGTTATTGAACTGTTTCACATTGGGCATTAGTCAAAGGCTTCCTCAGTTCCTTGCTGCATGGGCCTTTTTATAGGGCAGGTCACAGTATGGAGTCTGGCTTCCATCCAAGTGAGCACTTAAGTGAGAGTGTAAACAAGGTGAGTGACAGAGAAGCCAAAGTCTTTTTGTTGCCTAATCTTTGAGGTGACAGATCATTACTTTTACCATATTCAATTCATTAGAAGTAAGGCATTAGGTCCAGTGCACATTAAGGAGCATGGATTATAAATAATACTAGAATTCTAGAATGTGGGTGTTGTTGGAAGCCATCTTAGAAGCTGACCACCACAATAGACCATAGAGAGATACATAGATAAATATGCATATAAATACACAGATTTGAGAACATAGAAATATATGCTTATGTTAAATATTTAGTAAACCATACATTTTTTAAATTTAGTTTTATTTCTTTTAAATTATTTTTTTGGTTGTGTTAATGATGGTCAGAGTATAGATAACTTCAAACACTACAAAAGAGTGTTCTTGAAAATTTGTTATTCCAAATTCCACTTTTAATCAAAAATACCATACCTAGAATTTGTAGGGCAAGTGAAAAGCAGTGCCGATTTCAAGAATGGTGGCTAGTTAAAATGCAATTCAATTTTGGTTGCCTACAGATGATTTCATCTTTGATATATTTATTGTAGTTATTTGTGTTTCTCTGAAAAGATTACTTTCATTTTTTTCAGATATTTTTGATAACCAAATTAAAGTATTTTAAAATATCAATTTCTTTATATATTTCCCCAAACATTTCCAAGTTATGAAGCTCTAGTGATACCCTAAATAACAACAAATTAATGATAACTAATTAATTCCTAAATAAGTATCTGTAGGACTCCATGTTGCATATAAACATGAAAATTTAAGAAAGAGAAATAGGTTAAAATTTAATCATTATAAAAGGCAATAGTGAGAGAAAATATTAAAAAAATGAGTATATTGGCTATCTTATCAAAAAAGAATGCTAAGATAAACATTAATATGATTAACACATTTTGAAGAAATCATATACTTACATTCTAATACAAAAAATACCTAGCTGCCAGATAAAAGTGCTGAGTGAATTCACTTCTACTGAGTGAATTCACATTTTCTGGCTCATAGTTAATACTACCTATAATAATAATAGCAATTTTAAAATGAATGTCAAGATAGCTAACACAGAGGTACTTTAGAAGAACAAGCTAGGGAGAGTAATATGTTTGTTTTTATGAAATTTTCTTTCGGGTTCTGATTGGTCAACTGTTAAAAAAATAGTTATTCAAAAGCTGAAGTGAAATTCAAAACATCGTATTTAATAAGCAACACTGCACTGTCAGTCATCAATGGGAATAGAACCGACTCTTAAGATTAACCAAAAGATACTGTTTGAATTGCATCCTGGGATCACAGAGCAGACTATAGCACAGTTGTAAGTTCTGTGTGAAATATCTTTCAAAGACTGTATGGGCACACTGATTTCCATATTCTACTTCATATGGGAACATATAATGGAGATGCAGGAGTTTTGTAAAATTAAAATACAATTTAAAGGAGATAAAACTTGATAAATGTAAAAAATGTTAGCCCAGTTTTGTACTTTTTATGATAGACACAGCAGATACTCAGGTAGTTTTAAAAATTGAAAACACTTAGGATATAGAATTCCAGAAACACAAAATACAGTTAACAGTGATAGTTTAGTCTCTCTTTATTTCTGAATAAGAGCTCTATAGTCCTTTCTGTTATGTTACAAAATTTCTAGAACTGGAAGTCATCATCACAACTAAATCTAGAGTCCTAAAAACTCTGTTCTTTTAGCCCCTGACTTACCATCTAGGATCAGATTCTCAAACATTATCCTGGTACATTTCAAAGACCTGAGAGAAATAGTGTCTGATTCAAAAAGAGTGTAAAATACAATAATATAAATTTTGTAATACAATAATATAATTTTGTAATGAAAAACTCTGTTTAGTTTCTGTCACTTGCAATCCTTAGAGCCCCAACTATAATACAGGGCAAAAAACTTTGAACTTAGGTCTACAATTAATAGTTCCATCATTGTAAATCTCATCCCACCTAATCATTCTATCATGTATCGACATCCTGTCTTTTTAACATATTTTCCTACTTCTCTCATTATATTAGATCCTTACCTTTAACTCAGTTCTCTCCTATTTAAAACAAACACACTAACTAATCAACCTTGGCCTTCCATAACGACTCCCTCTATATTACCTATTTTTCATAGGCAAGATTTTTGACATAAAAGCCTATGCACATTATATTCACCGTTCCCTCATTCGCCATTTTTTTGTTTTACCTAATGAAATTTGGTGTCAATTCTTCCTGCCCCTTCACTGAGAATTCTTCCTAACCTTCTCAAATGGAATTCCTACTTAAGGGGATTACATATTTCACAAAGCAATGTTCTCCTATCTACTCCTCTTTCCCTCTGCACATGTCACCTAATTAAAACTCTAGTTCCTTAACCACTATACTGAGAAAGATGGTGATGAGTGTGAGGAGAGTGGATGAACAAAGCAAATTTAGCCAAAAAACTGCTCTCATGCAATTGGAATGCAATGGTGGTGGTAGCTACTCAGAGTTCTGATTAGAAGGGCTTTATACATCTAACCTAGAAGCAGAGAAAGGTGATATATTTCTTTCTAACTTCCTCACTGTTATGGATTGAATTGTGTACCTAAAAAAGATAGTGAAGTCTTAACCCTCAGTACCTGGGAATGTGACCTTATATGGAAATAGGACCTTTGCAGACAATCAAGTTAAGATGAAGTAATTAGGAGAACTACACAACTCTGTGAAAAGAAATTGCAGAGGATACGAACAAATGGAAAAATATATCATGATATGGATAGGTAGAATCAACATTGTTAAAATGTCCACACTACTCAAAGTGATTTACAAATTCAATGCAATCCAAATCAAGTTACCAAAGTCACACTTCACAGATATAGAAAACAATAATTCAATTCTTCATTTGGAACCAGAAAAGAATCCAAATAGCCAAAGCAATCTTAAGCAAAAGAACAAATCTGGAGGCATCATATTACCAGACTTCAAACTATACTACAAAGCTATAGTAACCAAAACAACATGGTATTGGTACAAAAATAGAGACATTGAGCAATGGAGAAGAACAGAGAACCCAGACATTAAACGATCTACCTACAACCAACTGATGTTTGACAAGACAACAATGTACACTGGAGAAAAGAAGACCTATTCAATAAATGGTGCTGGGAAAGTTGGATAGCCATATGCAGAAGAATGGAACAGGATGCCCACCTTGCACCACTCACAAAAATTCATTCAAGAGGGATAAAGGACGTATACCTAAGGCATGAAACCATAAGCATTCTAGAAGAAAATGTTGGAAAAAATCTTCTTGGTAGTGGCCTAGGCAAAGAATTTCTGAAAAAGAGCAAAACAGCAATCACAGCAACAACAAAAATTAATAAATACGGTTTGATTAAACTGAAAAGCTTCTGCACACCTCAGGAAACCATCAACAGAGCAAATAGACAACCTATGGAATGAAAGAAAATATTCACAAGCTACACATTCAATAAAGGGATAATAACCAGCATTTACAAACAACTCAAGCAAATCAGCAAGAAAAGAACAAACAACCCTATTAAAAACTAGGCAAAAGACATGAACAGTTACTTCTCAAAAGAAGAAAGACAAATGGCCAAGAAACATATGAAAAAATGCTCAATGTCACTAATCATCTGGGAAATGCAAATTAAAACCATAATGAGATATCACCTCACCCCTATTAGAATGTCTTTTATTAAAAACTCCAAAAACAGTAGATGCTGACATGGATGCAGACAGAAAGGAACACTTGTACACTATTGGTTGGACTGCAAATTAGTATAATCTCTGTGGAAAACAGTATGGAGATTCCAAAAAGAAATAAAAGTAGACCTATGATTCGCTCCTGCAATCCCACTAGTGGGTATTTACCCAAAGGAAAATAAGTCATTTTATCAAAAAGCCACCTGCGCTCGAATATTTATTGTAGCACAATTCACAATTGCAAAGATGTGGAATCAACCCAAGTACCCATCAATTCATGAGTGGATTTATAAAATGTGGTGTATGTATGCCATGGAGTACTACCCAGCAATAAAAAAGATGAATTAATACCTTTTGCAGCAATCTGGATGCAACTGGAGACCATTCTCCTAAGTGAAGTATTGGAAGAATGGAAAAACAAACACCGCATGAACTCACTATTAAATTGGAACTAACCAGTGAGCACACAAGTGTACAGAGAGAAGTAAAACCCAGTGGAAATCAAGCAGGGGAGAGGGGGGAAAGGGATTAAACCAACCTAATGGGTACTGTGAACACTACTTGGGTGACGGGCACACCTATAGCCAGGACTCAAGCATTACAAATATGATCCATGTAACCTAAAAGATTTGTAACCCCCTCAATATTTTGGGGAAAAAAATTACCATCTTAAAAAAAATAAAAAAAGGATGAAGTCATTATGGTGGGCCCTACTCCAGTATGAATGTGTCCTTGTAAAAAGTGAAAGGTTGGACACACACACACACACACACACAGACACACAGAGAACACAACATGAAAATGAAGGCAGATCAGGGTGATGCAAACTTTTCCGAAAGATGCCAAAACTTGTCTGCAAACAACCAGAAGCTAAGAGACAGTCATGGAACAGGTTCTCTTTCACAGGCCTCAGAAGTAATCAACCCTGCTGACAGCTTAATCTCTCTTTTGTGGGGACATTTTTTAGCATAGCATACATAATTATGGCATTCAATGAATATTACCTGATTGCTAAATCAAGTTAACAAATTGAAACTAAGATGTTTACAATTCACTGAAATACATTCCTTAAGTGTGCTGTATACGGCAAATTTCATAAATTTCTAAGTATGTGAAGGTCCACCAGATGGTATGTCTAAACATTACTCTGAAATCCTGTATACCCACTTCATAAATTATAGAGCTTAAATGTATCTCCAGAGGTCAGTATGTCTTTCCTTGCTTCTAGGCACAGCTACATTTAAACTAACACAAGAAAGGAGGTCTCCATCCTGTTCCTAAATATCTCTATCAAAAAAGATTATATAACCTCTCCCAGCAACACACTTTGGCATCTCAGGCAATGAATAATTAAAACCTAACTCTTACAATGCAGAGGCTTGGAAAATAGTAAAACCTTTACAACATACACACTTGCTGAGAAGTTCCAACAATTGATATTGTGGACTGTAAATAGGAAGCAAATAAGAAAAACTAGAACAATTTAGAGATTTCATTTTACATTACCACTGATAATATGAAACTCAAATACAGTCTGGCATAGAAATAAATTTTGATCTTGCTTTTTTCTACTTTTTGAAAAGGATAAAAAACAGGAGTCTTCTCTTTTAAAAAAAACAACTTTAGCTTGCCGTGATGGAAAAATATGTGAAGAAAGGCTTTTGTGTTCTTTTTGTTCCCATAAACCTTTTTTCTAGTACCAAGTCACATTGAGACAGGGACAAGGGAAAAACTCTAGGGTAAAATAAAAATAAAAAGTAAATAATTTTCCTATGGAGGAAAATTAAGCGCAAAATTATCTGGTCATTCTAACTCAAATAATTCAGGATGTTTGACAATTTCATTTGTTGAAGTGTAAATCATAAGAGGACAGGTGTATTTAAAAATCTCTGTTATTTTACAAAAGAGATTTAATCCAGACTGAAGTAGTAAAGCATGCTTTGCTTGAAACATACTTTGATTATCTCCTTTACATACTCAGGTACATTTTTACTGACATTATTTCCACTACTACACAGCTCAAGCAGCTTTCTATGTTTTAACAAGGCAAAGATATCTTTTGACTCATTGTTCTTGGAAATCAGTAATTTTACAATTACCTGCTTTGCTATAGCATTCTAGAGATTATGTAGGCTATGGTTTGAGTATTCCACTCTCAGAGTATAATAGAAAAGTAATGGAACTAGGTGGGTTGGGGCCATCACCTGAGTGAGAGAAGATGAGAAAATAGCCTTTCTACATTTTCATACTCAGGAGATTCCAATATATAGTCTAAATAAGATAATACATTCTATTTATGTGTAAAGCAGGAACCTAATTTCTCTGAGATTTTCTTTAGGGAAAGAATTGCTTTAATCACAATGGTTCTTGTTTTTTTTTTTTTTTTTTTTTTTTTATTTCAGCTCTTCATGGGGGTACAAAAGCTCAGGTTATATACATTGTCCATGTCCCGCCCATCCCCCTGAGTCAGAGCCTCAAGCGTGTCCATTCTCCAGACAGTGCACCTGGCATTCACCTTGTAGTCATGCCTCCATCTCCTCCCCCCCACCACCTCCCCAGTCAGCACCTTCAAGCATGACCATTCCCCAGACGGTGCGCAACGCACTCATCATGTAGGCATACACCCATCCCCTCCCTTCCCCCCCCCACCGTCTCAGTCTGATATCCGATTGGTATCCTTCCCCGATGTGCATTTAGGTGATGATCAGGGAAACCAATTTTCTGGTGAGTACATGTGATGCTTGTTTTTCCATTCTTTGGATACTTCACTTAATATAATGGGTTCCAGCTCTCTCCATTATTTGTATCAATTGTCTAGTGTTTCTTATACACATCCTTCTGACATTCACTGTGTCTACTGCCACACAATTCAGCACCTTTGTTTTTTTTAAAATGATAGTTTGTCAGTGTGCCTATTTTTTGGTGGTACTGCTTAATCACTGTACTTAAAAAAATGGTTAAAGGTGACATGCATAATATTCCCCAGAAATTGTTCAGCATCTGATAAGTTTAAGATTTAGTCAAATGTAAGTACAAAGTTTTTGAGATAATAAATTACCACTTGGAAAAATGGTGTCAAACCAAAGGCCTGCTGCAGTCTAGCAGCTGCAAGAAAAGACTAATCTGCAGGGAAGGAATCAGAAATGGAGAGATCATCTTAAAATGTGGGTGTTCTGGTAAAGGTCATACTGTATTTTAATCTCTTTGAAAATATTTCAAGATGCAGAATAATATCTTGGGAGGATTGAATGGTATGTGACTTTCACCAATTTCTTCCCTGAAACATAATTGTTAGATGATCACATCATTTTTTCCCCGTCAACTTTGAATTTATAAGAACAACTGACAATTCAGTCTTTATGAGAGGTTTTGTCTGTTCTGTTTATTTCTTTGGGGGTTTCATGAGCTTGAGTTTGCCAGAGAAGAAAAATTTTCTTCAATCAGGTAATGGCAAATAACATCTTATAGATTAGTGTGAATGTGGAGGGATAGAGAATGGGAGGGTAAGAAACTGCAATCAGTGGAATAGCTTTTTTCTTGACAATAATCCTAGGAAAATTGTATTTTCTACCTTCATGTCAGATAGAGATTAAAATGCTTGAATTTCAAAAATTAAGAAAAATGCAGCCAATTATTTAGTTATGAAGTTTTCCTTTAAAAGTTCTTCTCTAAATTGCTAGTTTAAGATAAAATATAGCATTTAAAATCATGGCAAAATTTCCAGCAAAATATAAAAACTAATTTTAAGTAGGGAAAAATTGTTATTAGTTACTAAAATCTCTGATTACAGAACATTGTCCAGGACAAATCTCCATCCATGGTTCACTTTCTGAATATCCTTTTTTTTTTTTTTTTTTTTAATTCTTAATCTTGAGAACCCAAAGGATTGGCCAACTTGTTTCTCTTTCATTGTCCTTATATGGCTGACCTGGGTTGTTTTCTTGAGTGGGGTGAACAGCTAGAATTGGAATAGAAAACACAGTCAATGAGACTTAGAAACTCTCACTGAGCAATACTTGAGCAATACTGACTGTAAATGTTTTCTAGTTCATCATCTCTTTCTTTCTTTTCACCACCATCATTCTGCACACAACAACAAAACTTTGGGCCATTTTATTAATGTTGTGTTGCAAACAGTGATATGTGTATTCACAGATTTTGGCAGAAGCTGGGAAGGGTGCAGAGGGAAGAGAGGTTGATTAATATATACAAATGTAGAGTTAGATACTACAGGATGTTTCAAATACGGCAGTTTCATAAAATGATAAAAATGGCTTTACTAATGGTAGAAGTATTAGAAGGAGATATTTGAGGGTCCAAACTAAGTCTTTTACATTCTATCTTGGATCCATGACTTAAATATACAAATTAGTGAACACACACTGCTCTCATCTGAACAACCCAAGTTTCTCTGTACAGCTTCTAGAATTGTTCTGCTTTGCAGTCATGGTAAACCATATGTTGAAATTATTTTCATTTGAATGTTATTATTTTATTAAGGGCTATTTTAGGAAAGGAGTGGGTGAAATGACATACATGGCTATTAGCCCAACTCGATAGTCCCCAGGTTAGAGGTTAGAATAAGACAAATTTCTTTTTCCTACAGACTATAGAAAAGGAATTATAAAAAGTGTATACATTACATTACTGAAAAGCTTAAGATTTCATTTTAGTGATGCTTCTACTTGGTCATTTCTGGATTAATAATGATCAATGTTGGGAAATTCTAGGTTGGTAGAAAATGTCCTGTAAGTAAATGAAATTAAATTTACCCACGTAGGAAATATTTTAAATATACATGGCATGGTTAGGAAAAAGCATAGTACATAAAATATTAGTCTATCCACCTAGGCTTTAGAAAGTAACTATTTGAATGGATTTTTCTTTACCTCTTTTGGTCACCAAAAATGACATATGAACTTGATCAAGGGAAAGAGGGCCTATTTTTATATAGGCTTTATGCCATCTGAGTGAAAGAATATTTTCCAGCTGATATGTGACATAAATAAGTTCAACAGATCTAAGATTTCTGCATTAGAGATGGGGTTCAAGACTAACAAATATACAACGTGATTTTGTGTAGCATCATCTCTATGGTTTTTCTTATTATGCAAAATGGATAGTAGATGCCTGAACAAGATATTTTAATATCCTCAAAACTAAAAGATACATGAAGAAAAGAAAGAGCTTGTTTTCATGATTTATAATGGGAATACCTTCAATAACAAGGTTGAAATAATGCTAAGTCATGAAACTCTGGACTGTTTTCCTACTTAGTTGATCTACTACGGTTGCTGAGGTGGTTTACATAACAGAGACAAAAAGAATAACAAGGCAAGATATCAGACTGATCATGGTCAGTTGCACTAATTAGAATCAGTTCAAAATTTAAATGTGAATAGCAAATGTATTCAGTGTTCTGAAATATTTTATCTTCTTCATGGAAAGCAATCAATTTATAGATAAGTAGACAGTGACATTGAGGTGAGAAGGCTGCAAATTCTTTTTAAAATGCCTTAGAATCATTTCCATTAATATTTCTTCAAAAATATTAAAAGTTTTCTAGATTTATGATTCTAAAGGTTTACCTTGAAGAAAATGTTTTGATATTTTATCAGTAGAACTTAAAGACAGATAATATCAATAAGAAAAATATGCTGTTTTTATCATTAAACACTTTGGAATCTTCTAGTCATGCCTAAAAAATCTTTTGTCAAGATTTTTCTTTTTTTTAAAGTAAACTAAGCAAGCAGACTAGGAATTCAGTAAGTTCCAAGCTGGCTATAAAATTATATAGCATGGGATGCTAAAAGCCAAACCATTCAAATGGCCATACAGGTTTGCTATGGTTTCAGTGTTTTCGTTGCTTTCAAAATTCATGTTGAAACTTGATCCCAATGCAACAGTATTAATAGGCATAGCCTTTAGGAGATGATGGAGTGTTGAGGGCTCTACCTTCTTTTTTATGGCTGGGTAGTACTCCTTGGTGTACATATACCCCCATTTTATTAATCCACTTATAAATTGATGGGCTTTCAGGTTGATTCCATATCTCTGCGATTGTGAATTGTGCTGTAATAAGCATTCATTCTAGTGCAATTGTCTTTTTGATAAAATGACTATTTTTCCTTTGGGTAAATACCCAGTAGTGGGATTACTGGATCAAATGATAGGTCTACTTTTAGTTCCTTGAGGAATCTCCTTACTGTTTTCAATAGAGGTTGTACTAATTTTCAGTCACACCAATAGTGTATAAGTGTTCCTTTCTCTCTGCATCCACACCAGCATCTATTGTAAAAATAAATAGTGAGAACTCTGAAATTCCTTTGCGTTTTTTTTTTCAAAACTTTTTATATCTGCCTTATTAGAAGACAACTGGGTTCTCTTGTCTTCTTCTGCATTCAATATATCCTGATATATTGTGTTTGTTAAAGTATATGAAGAAATATGCAGTTGACAAAGGTTTTAATTTGTTGAAAAGAGATTGAGGGTGTATGTCCATGTGGCTGAAAAAATGAGAGGTATTTTAATAGGCTTTTCAGATAATTGTGAATATTTTAAATTTGATACCATGCCAACAAGTGGTAGTGGAATCTCAACTATATTAAGGAACTGTTATATTAAAATACATTGGTCCATCTTTCACTTGCAATGGATTATTTAGCTGTATCATTTTGTAATGTCATTGCTGATTATTTCAGATTATTTCAAAAATAAGCGTTCACATCTATGCAATACTTCCAAATGTCACATTTTAATATACAATATAGAAAATTTTCTTTTATTTATTTCACCACCAATTTCATCAGAAAATTATTTAAATATTGACAAGCTCAAAGAGGTAGGTACAAGTCTCTCAAACTAACTTTCACTTAAAAGATCAAATTTTATCATTGGAAATAAATTTTGTCAATGGTTTTCCTTAAATTGACAGGCTTACTTTATTCTTTTGTGAGACAATATCTGCCAAATACTCAAGTCTGAATAACCATTGCTTGTTAGTCATCCTTTTGAGTAAAAATGATTTCCCATTACAAATGAAGCAGCTATTTCAGCTTGCAACTCTATTGCACACATGATTCTCCTTAAGATGACTCTCATACTTCAATACAAGGTGGAAGTACTTTATGTGTTCTTATGTATGTTTCATTGCCCAGAATTTTAAAAGACACAATCACAGGAATAGAGATTTAGTATAATTACTAAGTTTACTGCTTGATTAGGACATTCTTAGGTACACTGGATTTTTTTTTTCATGTGAGCATGTGGAAATGAAAAATAAAATGACTACTACTATAGTTTGCTAACACTCTCAATTTTTACCCTTTCCATCATCAGATATTTTTATACCTTCAGTAAACCCAGTGGAAAAAAGTACATAACATCTTAGTATCGTGATGAAAATAGTTTTGACCTTGGGAAACTCAAAAACATTTCACAAGGATGCATTGACCACACTATGACAACTAGTAAAATATATTATAGACAAGATGAGAATATTAAACCCAGATAGAAAGAATAAAAGAAACACATGTTTTTTGCTCTTTATGCACAGAATCAAATAAAGAGGATAAATCTAGGTGAACACTCACGTCAAGCACATTAATAGAAAACCTAACTTTGTTAGCTACTTTTCAAGCCTAAGATTGCTGTCTAAAAGTAAAAATATAAGCTAATACCAATTTTAAAATGAAATAACAATGGCAATGTTATTATACTCTGTTCCTTATTCTGTCATCTCACTATTATGACATTTAGTATTGCTAAATGTTTCCATGCTACTCTGACTTTTCTGTCCTTTTGAATGTGCTGAGAATTCCTTCATCTAAAACTAGTATTTTGTACCATGCTTCACTGCCAAAGATACATAGAGAAGCTATTTGGACATCTTAGCCCCAGCTATCTCTTCATCTCTTAGGTATCACCTTCCCTCGAGCCCTTCTAATAAAATGTCAGCTGTTGATCTATTCTCAGCTCTATTCCTTATATTGATCAAAACATTAAAGTGCACTGAATTGTGTTCAGAGAGTTCACAATGACCAATAACATTACATAGAGTCAAACTATGAAAAGAAACTTGGATGTGTATATGTGCATGTCCAGCACACACGTGTGATTGTATATTGCGACTAGTACAAAAGGTTTTCTGTTCACATTATTTGTATTTTGCCATCATTAAGAAAAAGGAGAAAGAAACAAGATATCGTCATGATTTTTTCATACATCTACTTCTTTATGGCCAAGATATATAATAATTTGATATTTAAGTAGTCATCTATATTAGCCAAGGTATTCCAGAGAAATAAAACCAATAGGATGCATACATACAGTTGACCCTTGAGCATCAACTACCTGCTGAGTCAAAAATCTGCATAAAACTTTTGACTCCACAAAAACTTAACTACTAACAACCTACTTACTATTGACTGGAAGTCTTACCTATATGTCTCAGGGACAGCAGATATGAGAGAGATGGAGGTGATGGAAGGGGAGAAGGGGAGCAGAAGAGGCAAGAGAGGTAGGAGAGGCAAGATAGGCAGGAGAGGCAGACATACTCAGTGTAACTTATATTTTTATGTAATAAATGATTGACTAGTATCTGCATATATGTTATGCATTTATAAGATACCTAACTTTTTCTTAATTTTTTGATATTTCTGGGCTATGCCATTCATCTGTGTGAGTTTTCTCAAATTGTCACAAATGTCTGACACATTTTTCAATATATTTATAGAAAAAAATACGTGTTAGTCAAGGTTCAACTGTATACACACACACATACATATACAGAGAGAGAGGGGGAGAGAGAGATTTTAAAGAATTTGCTAATGTGATTGTAGGGGCTGAAAAGTTGGAAATTTGTAGGGCTGGCCAGCAGTGGGAAAATTCAGGCAGTATTTGATGCTACAGAGGCAGAATTTCTTTTCCGGGAAATCTCAATTTTTGCTCTTAAGGCCTTTAATTGATTGGATGAGTCCTATCTACATTATTGATGGTAACCTCCTTCAATTGATTGCGGATGTTAACCACATCTACAAAATACTTTCATGACAGCACCTAGATTAATGTTTAATTAAATAACTAAGTACTAGAGCCTAGTCAAGTTGATACATAAAACTATCATATCACTTCATGAGTAGTGCACATGCTAGACAGGATTGTCTCTTCAGTGATATATCTGATTGTTATCTATACTTTCCAATTTCACTTTTTAATCAAGAACAAGTGTTGGGGTTCAGGGTCAGTAATCTTGTCTGTTCTTGGTTCTTGTTCTTGCTCTTGGCCAAAGAATGACCATACACACCAATGTTTATTGAGGAAGGACAAGATGGGTTTACAGAGTAAGAGGAAGATAAGTTTGCCACAGAATGAACATACCCCTCTGTTAAAACAAAAGGAGCTCTGATTGTGGTCTGGGGTCTCCTTTTATAGTGTCAAGATTGGGCCCTCTTTATGGTTCAGATGTCACCACTGAACCACTTTGATGGACAGTTAATGACATGATAATCAGCCTTAGATTACTCTAGGTCACTTTCCAAATCCTATTACACCTTATCTGCCTGGCCTGTGGGCTGGGGATTCCTTGCATTCCTTTACAGATTATCAGGGGTTTCCCCTTCACCCAGCTGTGATAGTTACTCGGGGCAGGATTAAGGTGGGGCAGCACCAAGATCGGGGCCTGCCCTTGTTCTTTTTCCCAGGTGGGCAACTGCTTGAGGCAACACCAAGGCAAGGCACCCACTTTTGTCCCTAGGACAGTCTTGGAGGTCCCTTGATATCTAACTAACACAAGGAGTATAAGCAGACTTTGAGATAATTGCACCTCAGTGGGATACAATAGGGCAAAGTTGGGGTCATGGATTGTTTGACTTTGTTTGGAATACTATTTGGCCATAAAAAGAACAAAATTCTGTCATTTGCAGCAATATGGATGAACCTGGAGGACATTATGTTGAGTGAAATAAGCCAGGCACAGAAAGTCAAATATTGCATGATCTCATTAATTTGTAGAATTTTTAAAAGCTGATCTCATAAAAGTACAGAGTAGAATATCAATTACCAGAGGCTAGCAGGGTAGGAGGGTAGGGAAGAGATTGGTTAAGGGGTACAAAATTACAAATAGGTAGAAAGAATAATTACAGTGTTCTATTGCACAGTAGGGTGACTATAGTTAACCATATTTTTATCATAAATTTCAAAATAATTATTAAATAGATGAGAGTATTTTGAATGTTTTCACCACAAATAAATGATAAAAGTTTGAAGTTATGGATAAGCTAAATATCCTGCCTTGATCATTACACAATCTATATATGTATTCAAACATCACACTATACCCCATGAATATGTACAATTATGGTATGCCCATTAAAAATAAAATAAACCTTAAAAAATACTTACATTGAAAACAATTTATGTTATCATCAACAATTGGGAACAGAATTCTATAGCTTTCCACAAAGTCAATGAGTTTAGATTAAAAGTTAAAGAGGAGAGAAATGAAAAAAATAATACTCAGCAAAACAAACCTTGAAAACCTCTATCTCACATTAGACTATGGAGACCATTCTAAAGATTAAGTCCTAAATTTCTGTCCTCAAAATCTCTGTCCTGTTCAGATCATGTTATAATGAATCTCTCAGAAAGTCAGAATAATTTCATCAAAGAAATGTTTTCTTTTAGCAAATACAGCAAAGTAGAAAGATTATTTGATGGAGACAGTGAGGAGCCAAGTAAAATAGAACAGCAAAGAAATTTATGTTGTCTGTTAATAATTGTCCATTTATTCCCCCTTTTTTCCCATGCAGAAGTTCTCTGCCTAATTTTCTTTTATTCTTAATCCCAGAAACTGTCCTATTTCTGCCTGACACATTTTTCTTTCTCTGGGAAACAAAGCCTCTTAAAGAATCTGCCTGGAACTCTCATGCTTGTTTTCCTTCCTAGCCTTGGCTTTGAATTTTTCACCAAACCCTCTTCACCAGTGCTTCAAACTTACAAAGATTATAGCCACTACATTTGGAGCTACAAAGGCTTTAAGGGTATTGTTTCCATTATTAGAAAGTGAACGATTTATAATTTGTAATATTAAAATATTGTTTTGGTTATCAACATAACAGAAAAAAACGGCATTAATAGCCCACCACAAATTTCATATTAGTTGGATAAACCACTCAGAAGGCACAAATTAGTACTTTGAACATAATATATTACAGAGAAGAATGAGTGAATGTATAAAAAATAAATGAAATTATTTTTTCTAATTGTATAAATTATTAAGTTGAAGGAGCTGAGGGAATTTCATCCCAAAATACGACTTCTTGAAATAAAGAATATTTTAAATTAAAGGCCCTTGGAGATCAATACAATTTGGAAGAGGCTTTCCATTTATTTGCATAAAACCAGAAAGATTCATCAAACGGAACAATTTCCTTTCCTTTCTCTCCCTGTTATCTCATTATATTGCAGGAAAGAAGATCAAAAGTGTAACCAGACCTGGCCAAATCCATTTTAAACATAATGCCTGACTCTCAGATTAATTTAATTTCCAAAGAGAATCATTTAAAAATCAATGTTTCTCCTCATCCATTCATTCTCTCAAGTATCCATTCATTCTCCCTAGTAATGATTTATTGCTCCTAAACAGAATTACCTATATTGCTCATCTCTCCTTCACCTCTAAAATGAGGGTATATAAACTTCGGGACCCCACTGGAATATTGGGTAATCATTCTAATTCTCCTTGTATGCATGACAAATAAATTTGTAATATCTTTCTCTTATTAATCTGCCTTATTGTGAGTTGATCTTTAAGCAAACCTTCTGGGGGTGAAGGGGAAGTTTTCCTTCTCCCCCACAAAGTCATGTATACAAAATTGATTGTACATGTAAATGTACTGGACTTTAATGTAATGTTGATAAATTATGTTTTTCCAAAAGCAGTAACTGTGCTTCACGGCCCTATGTACGGTACAATAATTTAAACAAATAGCAGTCCAGCCAATGTAAAAAAAAAAAAAAAAAAAGTGAGAACATGTTAATCACTCAAAGTTTGCAATAACTTGGGTTTTGAATTTTTAGGTTGAAAACAATGTCATGATTTTATCCCTTCAAACTTCCAAACAAAGTTTTCTCAACTCACAGATGACTTTAAGGCTTCTCTCAAAGTCTACAAAAACAGTCTCAACTGAAGAATTAAACTGGCAATGCAGTTAGGTTTACATCAATAAAATGCATAAAAATCAGCTGTGGCACTTAAAAGAAAATGTATGCACCACAGCTTCACACAAGACCTAGTAAATCAGAATCTCTGTCTGAACACATGAATTTGTATTTTTACCCATGCATACACACTGAAAAAACACTGTGCCTAGTTTTGAGACCCATAATTATCTCCTAAAGTTTGTTAAGTGTCATTTAATCTGTGGCACCAAATGATGTTTACTGCTTGTCTGATCAGGTAGCCAGAGGGTTAGGCTGTACAACTGAATGACAGTTTTCTTCATATTATTCCATATATTTTATATATTATTGCATTATACTCCCTATCATACAATCTAAATATTCCTCAAATTAGTATATACATAAATTTGATTATTTAATGCAATATTTAAGAAAAATAAAACTAAGTAAAAATGAGTAGTTTGTGAATACCCTTTCACAGGTTCTTGACTAAACTTCATGTATTTTTTTTTAGTCTTGATCATAGCTTTCTATTGAAGCACATGAGTCAAAAAGGATATGTCTTGCTTTGGAATCTATAAATCTATATCTAAAGAATCACAAAATTTATAATTTATTTTCCTTTTACAAGGTTGAAGAGTCTTCAATTCCATGCTTAGCATTATTTAATTTAGGAGCAGATTTAGTTGTTTTAAAATTTTAAAAATCACTTTTTTGTCCATATTTACTAAATTTTTTATATATAGTTTTTGTCCAAAGAATATGCTAAGTGCATTGCATAAAACATCTTATTTGTTACACTAAAGTTATGAGATCAAAATAACAATATTCTATAGGCTTAAAAATTCATTAAGTATAATAGTACGAGCTTTTAAAGGGAGTTTAAATTCAGTTATATCTTATTGACTTAGTTTGAGTTTCCCAGAAGTAAATACTGAGATAACAATTTGTATGTGTGTGATTTATTAAAGAAGTACTTTCACTATAAATGAATGAACGGAGACAGATACAGGAGAGGGGAAAGCTGAACAAGGATGCAATTTCAGGCAAATTCCTAGCCTGAGACTAATCCTATGCGGGAGCTCAGGAGTGAAATATACTTCAACGTTTGCCCCAGATTATCAAATGGGAGCCTGGCTTTCATTTTCCTGTACTGGTAATTAGCTAAGGCTCTATCATCTTTCTTTTAGCAAAATGCATTCAAAATTCATTCAAGCTGTTGCATGAATAAAAAAATATATATATTTGTATAAACATATATATATTTTTTATTACTAGGTAATATGCCATTGTATGGGTGTACGAAGTTGTTTATCCATTCCCCTATTTGAGATTAGCTTGGTTGTTTTGGGTGGCAGTCTGAAATGTCGGTTCTTGGTGTGCTTGTGGCCAAAGAATGACTTGACACACCAAAGTAAGGCAAGCATGAAAATGAGGTTTATTGAGGAAAGAAAGATAGAATTATAGAGCAAGAGCAAGATATAGGTTTACAGATCAAGATACATATGTCACAGATGATGACCAGACCCATAGCAAAAAGAGAGAGAGAGAGACACGTTGGTTATGGTCTGGGTCTTGTTTTATAGTTTCTGGTTTGGGACCTCCCCTTTGTTCAGACATCATCATGGAACCACTTTGATTGGATGGTCAGTAATTATATGATGTGAGTCTTACTGTGCATGTGGATCTCTCACGAGCCTCTCTGAAAGTGCATATGGGGGGTGAATCACAGCAGCACCCACTTTCATCCCTGGAAGACCCGGAATCCCTCACAATCCACCTAACAGTTGTTTGCAGTTTTTGTATATTATGAATAGCAGCTATGACTACTTGCATACAGGCTTTTGTGTGAACATAAAATTTCAATTCATTTGAGTAAATATAAGGAATGAAATGGCTGGGTAATATGGCAACTGTATGAATAATTTTAATCTTGTGATGTTCCAAAATGGTTTTACTGTTTTGCATTTCTTCCATCAAAGAATAAGTATTCTTATTGTTCTGCAGCCTCATCAGCATATTAATATATTGTCATTATATTAGAATTTTGATGATTTTAATAGGTGTTTACTTATCAGTTTATGGTCTTAATTAAGATTTACATAATGACATCTACCTACCTAAGGACAGTTACTTAATGTTAACCATCTTTTCATATTATTTTATTTGCCATATATACATACTTTCTATTAAAGGTTCTTTCAGGTTTTTGGAATTTAATTTTAAAATGTAGGCTGGGCTTGAAGGCTTGCGCCTGCAATCCTAGCAGTCTGGGAGGCCAAGGCAGGAGGATTGCTTGAGCTCAGGAGTTGGAGACCAGCCTGAGCAAGAGTGAGACACCATCTCTACTAATAATAGAAAAAATTAGCCAGGCTGTAGTGGCATGTGTCTGTAGTCCCAGCTACTTGGGAGCCTGAGGCAGTAGGATTGCTTGAGCCTAGAAGTTTGAGGTTGCTGTGAACTAGGCTGACACCATGGCATTCCAGCCTGAGAAACAGTGAGACTCTGTCTCAAAAAAAAAAAAAATTGTCCTTTTTATTTTCTTATTGTTGAGTTTTATGTGTTATTTTTATATTCTGGATAAAACTCTTTTATAGAATACAAGAGTTGCAAAAGTGTTCTCTCAGTATATACATTGTCTTTTCATTGTCTTAACAGCACTTTTTTGAAGAGCAAATGTTTTTAATTTTTTGAGGTCTATTTTTATCATTTTTTGGTTTCTTTGGGTTCACATTTTTGACATCTGATCCAAAAACTCATTGCCAAATACAAGTTTAGGGAGATTATTTTCCCATGTTTTATTCTAAAAGTCATAGAGTTTTACATTTTATATTTAGATTTATGATCCCTTATGAGTTTTTTAAATATCAGAGTTATATGTCAAAGTACTGCTCTTTCAAATGAATTTCTAGCACCATTTTTGGTAAAGATAATTTTTCTACATTTAATCATCTTTACATCTTTGTAAAAAATATCAGTTAGCTATATTTGGGTTGGTTATTTGGTGGCTCTCTATTCTGTTTTTCTGATTGTTTTATTGATTTATGTGTCAGTCCTTTCACCAGTACCATACTGTCTTGATTACAGTGGCACTTGAGAACAATGTGTTCTCTGTTGTTGGGTGGAATATTTTATAAAATTATATTAGGTCAAGTTGGATAACAATGTTGTTAGGCTACTTATATCCTTACTGATTTTCTGACTACTTTTTCTATTAGTGTGATGAGTGTTGATGAGTGTTGTAGATTTGTCTATTTTTTTTTTAGATCTACTTTCTAAGGTTTTTTTTTTTTCCTATATATTTGTAAACTCAGGTGTTATATACAAACAGAATGAGGATTGTTATTTATACTTGGAGACCTGACCTCTCTATAATAATATAATTTCACTCTATTTCTGATAAAATTCTTACATTTGAAATCTGGTTTATCTGGAATTAAATAAATCACCTCAACTTTATTTGATTAGTGTTTTCTTGTTGTATCTTTGTCCATTATTTTACTTTTAATTTCTCTGAATCTTTATCTTTAAAGTGAGTTACTTATAGACTACATATGGTTGTATCTTGCAATTTTATCTGATTTAAAAATCTCAGTCTTCACATGTACTCACCATCAAATTGGTTTCACTGATCATCACCTAAGAGCACATTTAGGAATAACATTGATTGGGTGTCAGGCAGATGTGGGTGGGGGAGGGGATGGGTGTATACATACATAATGAGTGCGATGCACACTGTCTAGGGGATGGACACGTTTGAAGCTCTGACTCAGGGGAGGGGGGGCAAGGGCAATAAACGTAACCTAAACTTTTGTACCCCCACAATATGCCGAAATAAGAAAAAAAACTCAGTCTTTTAAATCATGTTTTAAATATTAATTCTGAGTGTTAATATTGAATATTGAGGAATTATTGATGTGGCTAGACAAAACTTTAACATCTTATTGTTTTTTATTTCTTCCATTTATTCTGTTTCTTTTTTGTTATTTTCCTGTGTTCTCTGAGATTAATTAAAATTTTAATGCAATTTTATCTCCTACTAACTAGTTTATTATAACTCTTTTAAAATGTGAATGATTACATTTGTGTTTATAATATACATTTTAAAATAATCTGAGATAATTTTTAAATATTATATGACTCCATATGTAATGTAAGAATTGTATAATAATATATTCCCAATTCCTCCCTTTCACTTTGTGTCATTGATGGGTATATATTTCCCTTTTACATGTGTTATAAACACACAATACATTTTTACAATTTTTAGTTAAGAGTAATTTATCTTTTAGAACAATTAAAAATTAAAAATTAAAAATATATTTACCTTTATTTCTTTCATTCCCAAGAAACTTCATATTTTTATGTATATTCAATTTGTGATTATCTGATATTCCTTCCACCTGAGCAACATTAACATGTATTGTAGAGTAAGTTTCCTGATAATGAATCCTTCTATTTTTGTTTTCTGAAAGTGTCTTTGTTTTCTCTTCATTTTTAAGATTCTGTTTACTGGATATAGAATTATTTCTTTGAGCAAGTTAAAGATGCCATTCCATTGTCATCTTATTTCATGAATTCTGATGAAAAATCTGTTGTAATTCTTATCCTAGCATCTCTGCAATATATCTTTTTTCTCTATTGCCTTCCAGGCTCTCTGTCTTGGTCTTTTCTTTTCAGTTGTTTGAATATGCCATGCCTATGTGTTTGATATTTTTCCTGCTTGGATTCTCTGTACTTTTTTGAATCTATTCTTTCATTTCTCTCACTAATTTTGGAAATTCTTGACCATTATTTCTTCTGTACTTTTCTCTCTTCTCCTTCTGGGTTTCTAAGTGTGAATATGTCATACCATTTTCTATTGTCCCAGAGATTTTGCATTTTGGTCCCCCTCCCCTTGTTTTCTTTTCTTTGCATGTAATTAATACTTTCAGTAATTTTGATTGACCTATCTTTACATTCTCTGCTCCTTTTCCAGTAGTGTAGCACCTATTGACAATCCCATCAAAAGAATTCTTAATCTCAGTGATTGTGTCTTTTCATATCTAGCATTTTTATTGATTCATTTGTATAGCTGCCCTCTCTTTGCTGATATCCTATATCTGATCTTTCATGTTATCTATCTTTTCCATGGGAACCTATAAGATATTAATTAAGGTTATTTAAAATGTTCTACTGATATTGAAACGTGTCATATCTGAGTTTGGTTCAAATAATTTCTTTGTTCTTTAGTCTGATTTTTACTGATTTTTTTTTTATTTCTTGTAATTTCTTATTAGAAACCTAACATGTTTTATAGAATAGTAGACACTGAGATATTTATTTACTTATTTATTGTGCTTGAGGGTGAGAAGAACTTTCCTTCAGCTAGGCCATCAGTATGAGGCCTCATTTTAAACTAGTCAAGAATCAGATTGAATTTGAATTTTAATCTCTGCTGAGCTTTGTTTTTCCATACTTGGCTTTTCTTTCCACTACTCACAAGAGTGAACATATCTCTTATAGCATCAACACTGTGTACCAATTTTGCTTTTAGTCAGCTCTTTTTAGATTGGTAGTGGAGGAAGGAGGGGTATGATGTTCTGATTAAACCTCTGAGGCGGGCACTGTGACTTTCACAGATGTTTCTGTCCCTCCTTCTTTAATTATGTTGGGCCTAGCATACAGTCTTGGTCCTTTCTCAGGTTTTGAGCTTTTTTGTCTTGTTCTCTTCACCAAGCTTTGTGCCTTCAGTTTTGTTGCATTCTCCCTACAGATTAAGGCCTCCCAGAATGGAGACGTTTCTGGGTACACTTTTGCAGTGGCTTGAGTTTCCCTTCCCCAGATAGGAACTTTCTCAGGATTTGCCTCAATTTTTCCCTTGAGTACTTAACAGAGTTCTTGTTTGAAAGGCCTATAGGAGGTATGAATCTCTCCTCCTATGCCCAGGGCTTTCAATCTCATGCTAGCCCATGTTCATGTATTAGCCATTTGGCAAATATTTTCACTTCAAAATTCTTATCAACTTACATAGTACTAGGCTCAAGTCTGACCCAAATTAGCAAATGCTGCAATCTTATTTCTAGAATTTCTTCCCGTTACCTCTCTCTATCAAGATTTTAAATTCATTCTGTGCCCTATCAATGGAGTTCCCAGTTTTTTTCAGGAAAAAAATAATTTGAAATATTTCCAAATTTTTTAAAATTTTAATAGTAGCAGTGATGTTGTTTCCAGCTTCCTATATCTCCAATATAAAACTATAAATTGCTACATTGTTTCTAAAAATCTAATTATAATTGTTATTATTTTAATAAATTATGGATTGAATTGAATTGAGATAAAGTAACATTTTAAAATTCCAATTTTATAACATATTTTTTCTTTTATATTAGTCAGTGCTCAGCCATAGAAAGAGAATCAGTAACAAATATATATAGCAATGTTTATTTCAAGGAATTGGCTTATGTGATAGTGAACACTAGAAAGATAAGATCAAAATCTGTAGAATAGGTCATCAGGAAGGGAAAATTGGAACTCAGGTATGAGCCAAAGCTGCTAAGCACAGGTGGAACCTTTATCTTCATCAGAAAAGCTTCAGTTTACAATTAAGGACATTAAACTGATTGAATTAGGCTCACCTATTTATCTAGGATGATCTTCCTTAGTTAAGTCAACTAAGTCAACTGATTGTGGACCTTAATCATCTGTACAAAATATCTCACAGTGACACCTAGATTAGTATTTGATTAAATAAAGAGACTACAGCCTAGCTAAGTTGATCATTGCCTATTTTACTTCCATTTTGCTTTATGTTGTTCATTAATATGATGGAGATTTCTTTGTAATTTATTTGTACATATTCTATTGCATTTATTAATAAACATTTAATTTTCTAATCAGTAATTTTTCTTTATACTTTCTGTTTACTGTAGATAGGAAATTTACTTATGTTTTCCTAATTAGTTTGCAATTTTTTGTTGTTGTTGTGTAAGATGTTATATCTTCTAACTTTTCAAGCAGTGGACATTATATTCTATGTCCAGTTCAAATGAACAGAAAAATACAGAAATGAATATTTCTTAAAGTTTATCTAAGCACTTTCAATGCTTATAAGTTGCTTAATTAATTTTTGTTAATTAATTACCTATTAACTTAGGCAGACTGCAGAGCTTTTAAAGTGGCAGATGTTTTGTTGTTATTTTCTTTTTAGACAATTTAAAAGTTTATTGGTATGTCTGACACGTTTTAACTACACAAAATAGATATAATCACTATATTTAATTATATCAGGCTAGGGATGGGGTAGCTTACTTTGGAAATCTGTAGACTAATTAATCAACATAGCAGACACAAAAATTTATAAACTATCAGAACACGGTGAGTAGTGCCTTGGTTTTATCTGAAAGTTATGGTATCTGATTGTGATGTTGAGAAATTGCCTGTTGTAATAAAACAAAAATCACAACAGTGAATTTGTTTTGTTTAGTTCAACAAAGATAGATTGGTATAGGATCATGACCAAAAGTACGTGAAATGTCCTTTTATATTCATTACAATAAAAAATTTACTCTTTATTTCTCTTTATTTTCTGTAGTCATTAATGATTGCTGGGCAGATGTTTAGAACACATACTGCCTATTTCAGAGTAAAAGCTGACCACAATTGAAAAGAACATAATTTTGTTCATTTTCTTTTTTTTCCAACTTTATTAAACTATAATTGATTAAAAAATTATATATATTTAAGGTGTTCAATGTGATGATTTGATACATATATGCACTGTGAAATGATTACCACAATCAAGTTAATTAATACATCCATCACCTCACACAGTTACCTGTGTGTGTGTGTGTGTGTGTGTGTGTGTGTGTGTGTGTGTGGTGAAAATACTTAACATTTACTCTCTTAGCAAATGTGAAGTATATAATACAATTATTAACTCAGAGTCTCACCATTTATTTTCTACATTTTTTCATTCATTTTATCTCATGATTCTATACCAAGTAACTAATGGATGCATGATATTCTCAACTCTTCTACTTTCTTTCTATTCATCCCTTCCATTCTTGATTACGTTCCTTGAGCTCTTTCTACAGATCAAAATTAATCCATACTGTAAATCCCCTTATGGTCTTCATATGTATGAGGCATGTTAGACTCATAAATTAATTTGTGCTGAGGTGTCAGTTGTTCATAATATCTCTGCTAAATTTATAAGAGCCATCAAAGGAATAATTAATATGTATATCCTGGTAATTGTTCTTCCCTTGAGAGGGTTTCTTCACCCTCACATGAAAGAATCTGTTTTCAGTCTTCTCATCTTCCTGTTCCCCTGCTATATATAATCAAATTCATTTACCAATTTAACATTATCTATACATAAGCAGTATTCCTTAAGAAGCTAGATGATAAAATAATGGCAAATTAAATTTTCATTTATTTCAAGTTTAATTTCAGGTCAATATTTTTTATTTTTAAACTAATTTTGTTGTTTTATGGATAGAAAATCTGTGACTATTTTAAAATACATATTTTACTTGTGTTGTGTGTTCAGGTTTGTGTATGTTTCTGTGGAGAAGATCCATAGCTTTAGTTGGTTCATCATGAATCAGAAACTTCTAGGACCATTGCTCTAGCAAACTTGTCTCACTGCGGTAAATAGGTCCCATACCTGATTCCTGCCCTACCTTTCCACATCCCTGACTTAGCCACATCTCATTAATTTTAGCAAAATCATAACCACATCTACACGGAGATATGTTAGTGTGTACATGCATATTAATAAAAATCAAACACTATCAGAAAATGTGAAAGGCAACCTTTAACATCAACAAAAATTGCAGAACACAAATTAAATAATCAATTACATGCCTGTCACAGCATATTTAATAATGTTATACTCTTCCACATGAATTGCTCCTTTTTTGAGGTTATATTATTAAGAGCTAGCAGAACAAAAGTTTGAAGAATTAATTTTATTGCATGTACCTGATTAAGAGTTTTGCCATAATAGCTAAGAATAAGCTTATATTTTTGCCCATTTTAATTTGCATCAATTGAAAGAACCTACAAAATTTGGTTTTGATGAAATAATGATTGACTTCATATATCATTAATGAAACATTTAAAAAATATATTTCTAAAATAGAAGTATACTAATTAGAGAAAGCTTCTATGGATTAATAATATTTTATTATGATAGATGATATATTTTTAAAGATGATTCTATTTTTAGGTCAGTTTACTATACGAAAATGGTAATTAATGTTACCCTAGTACATGAAAAGTATAATTCCTCCAACACATATATGTACAATAGATGCAGAATATAATCCTACTGGAAAGCACTTCTGAGACCTTCAAAATATGAAATGACCCTGACTAAATTTACCATAAAATATGACAAATAGTTTAGGGAAATTCAAACACAGTTGTAAATTTTTAAATTTTTTTGAAACTAAGATAAAAATAAGTGATAAAAAGACATTATTAAATACAGAAGAGAGTATAGGAACAGATGACCACAGAGAGCCATGTTTACATAAAACCCCCAGGGCTTATGATGTCTAGTTCCCTTGCTTTACATGTAATGAACCTTGAACCTGAACCATGTCTAATTCAAGTAAAACACAGATCTCATCAGAAGTCTTTTGGCTTGAGAGGCTAAGAAACCTACAATGTTAGGTAGATAAACTTGATGTAGCAGGAATGCATTAATCATTGTAATGCATGGATAATTCTGAGCCAGATGGGTTTTGCTCAGATTTGTTTCTTGGTCCAATATCCCACAAGCTCACATCCTTAAGAGAATGGTGAACAAAAGGAAGGAAAAGAATCATAAACATTTTGTGCAGGATTAAAATGATGGTTTCACTGATACTGCTATAGTTATTACAGAACGAGATACACTGCCTTAGAACCACTTTGAAAGAGAATCTTCAGAACAAATGGGTGCTGCAAGATCATAGTAGGATTATCGGTGGTGCCCAAAATGAGATAAACTGGGAAGCAAGGATAACTGAATCAAGATGTTTTCTGGTAGAAAATCATGAGAAGTGACAGGTAAAGGCAAAAGACAGAGGTACCTTGCAGAAATACAGTGACAGTGTTCTCAAGACAGCATATTTCTCAGTGGTATGATGAGGGTGTATTAGTGACAGAACAATAGGGAACCCAGAAGTGGAGAAATTAACTATTCCTACTCAGACATTTTTATGAAGTCATGTGAGAATTCCTTGGAAGAGTCCTCAAAATGGGAACTTTGCTGGTGGTTGGGGTCCAGTAATAGCAAAGATATAAAATCCAAAGAAATCTGGGTTACAAACACATAACATAACCCAGTTTCAAACATTTTGCTAGAGCTCCTGAATCTTACATCAGGGCCCTTTCCAATGTTTACATATGTTCAAAACAATCTTCTGAGTTCTAGGAATGATGTTAAAATTCACAGGTAAGTTACTCTATTAGCTTGTCCATCAATTTTTTTTTAAATTTTCAATCTTTTAAAATTAATATATGGTAATGGTGGCATACTACAATTACAATAGGAAGCTTGAAACTCTTCTCAAGCCCTCTCCCAATTTGTATAAAAGAGAAAGAAAGGAAGTACAAATATTCAAAATCAAAGCTGTGGATATTATCATATCATGATGCCGGAATGGGAGAAGGAGCAACCTAGCAAGGCAGGGAGTTGGTTGAGAGCTAGTTTTCAATCATGTAAGGGAAGTTAAAGATTTTTGTATGCATTTGCCAGAGTCTTGGGATTTCTAAAGAGGGCAATTTATTTCTGTTAGTCAGTTTTTTAGACTTGTTCTAAATCATATTTTTTTCTTTAAGCAGATAAACTTCAAACTTCAGAGGATAAGCAAGAGGTGAACCCAGGGAAAAAAGATGCCAGAGGCATAGGCTCACAGTTTATTCAAAATGAGCCACTACAGTCATATAGGTACTATCTTGGGTGGTCAGAAAAATTTAATCTAGAAGCTCTAATGCAGTTTTTGGCCTTGTCCATTTTGCATGTATCTTTCTTGAGTTTTTAGAATAGGGAATATTGGCAATAATGGTGTTAGAGTTTTAGATTTTGGTTATTCCTGCCATAATTAACAAATGCTATAACCATTAGGTAACAACGTACCAACCACTACCACATATATACAAAGGCTGACTCTGACTTACCCTTATAATGATCCACATGCAGAGTCATTGATTAGTTTTTTCCTCATGTGTTTAGCCAAAGATAATTGAAACAGATGTCTGAACATTTTTAAGACTAAAGAAGCCACTCTGCAACACAATGAAATAAAAATATAAAGCATTAATTTAGTCAACCATTCTATGCAACAAAACACAAATAACATACTATGGTCTATTAACTGTTATCTATTAGTAGTGACTATTTATTGTTTTAACCCTGGAGCTCTCTGTCCCATTTTGAATGCTCTTTGCTTCCTGGTATTCTGGTGTGAAATTTTCATTTTCTTTATGCTAAATTAAAATATATGGTTTATATCATATTCCTGTGAAGAGAAGTATGACATATATTGGGGTTAATCCTATAAAGTTATTCCCAAACTGGGTAGATTCACAAGGGTGCATTAGGCTTTCTATTTAATTCTATTCTCAAGTCTTTGTGATTCAAAACCTCTGAGATTTCAATTCTTTGACATTTTCTTAATATGCCCAGTATAGCAAGTTAGGATTCTCAGAATTTTTAATTTTTCTCTACACCACTTTGTGTTTCCATAATTCCTATGTCAATTATTATAGAGTAATATCTCTAACAAACCCTCATGTTAAAAACATTGTCATATTCTTTGCTTTAACCTCTACCTCTAGGAAATCCCAATAACTCATCAATTCCATTTCTGAAATGTCTCTCAATTCTCTTTCCTCTCTCTAACTTCTTGAACTCAGAATTTCATTATTTTTAACTCGTCTATTGCAGTAAAATAATTTATTAACTATTATCCAAAACTTCAGACTTTTTGCATTCCTGCTTATTTATTACCATACAATCTTGTTAAAATTTACATCTGATCATGCTATCTACGTACCAAAAACCAAAACCAAAAGAAAACATAAATCAAACACAGCAATGCCATTACATTGCCTATGAGACAAATCCAAATTTCTTGAATAGCATTTCAAGCTCTTAATCAGATTCTTATTGTCTTTTTCAGTCTTATCTCCCACATAACATCTAACACATAACCAATATAGTTAAACTTTAATTGGTTAATGACTCTTCCCTGAACACACAATTCCAGTTGTGCTCTGGCATTTGTGTTTGTGTGTGTATGTGTATGTGTGTGTGTATGTGTGTGTGAGAGAAGAGGGGTGTGGAGAGAGTGGGTGAGTGAGAGAGACAAAGAGAGAGACCTGAGAATCCAAATATAAAACTATCCTCATTTAGCCATCTAATCTTTGGCAAAGCAAACAAAACCATACACCGGGGAAAAGAATCCTTATTCAATAAACAGTGCTGAGAAATCTGGATATCCACATGTAGAAGACTGAAACAGGATCCGTACCTTTCACCTCTCACAAAAATCAACTCATGGTGTATAACAGACTTAAACCTAAGGTGTGAAACTGTAAGAATTCTAGAAGAAAATGTTGGAAAAACTCTTACAGACATTGGCCTATGCAAAGAATTTATGAATACACCAAAGACAATCACAGCAACATCTGAAATAAATAAATGGGACCTGATCAAATTAAAAAGCTTCTGCACAGCCAAGGAAACTATCACGAGAGTGAACAGACAACCTACAGAATTGGACAAAATATTAACATATTACACATCCAATAAAGGACTGATAACTAGAATCTATATAGAACTCAGGAAAATCAGCAAGAAAAAAATCAAATAACCCTGTCAGAAAGTGGGCAAAGGACATTAACAGAAACTTTCCAAAAGAAGATAGAATAATGGCTAACAAACATGAAAAAGTGCTCAACATCTCTAATCATCAGGGAAATGCAAATCAAAACCACAATGAGATAACACTTATCTCAAGTGAGAATGCGCTTTATCAAAAAGTCCCCAAACAATAAACGTTGGTGTGGATGCAGAGAGATGGAAATACTCATACACTGCTGGTGGGACTGCAAACTAGTACAACCTCTGTGGAAAGCAATATGGAGATACCTCAAAGAGCTACAAGTAGAACTACCATTTGATCCAGCAATTCCATTACTGAGCATCTATCTACCCAAAAGAACAAAAGACATTATATAAAAAAGACATCTCCACTGGCATGTTTATAGCAGCACAATTCACAGCTGCAAAGATATGGAAACAACCCAAGTGCCCATCGGTACATGAGTGGATTAATAAAATGTGGTATATGTATGCCATGGAGTACTACTCAGCCATAAGAAACAATGGTGATCTAGCACCTCTTGTATTATCCTGGATAGAGCTGGAACTCATTCTACTAAGTGAAGTATCCCAAGAATGGAAAAGCAAGCCCCACATGTACTCACCATAAAATTGGTATTAACTGATCATCACTTAAGTGTACATATAGTAATAACATTCATCAGGTGTTGGGCAGATGGGAGGGGGGAGGAAGGGGTTGGTATATACACACCTAATGGGTACAGTGTGCACTGTCTGGGTGATGGACACGCTTGAAGCTCTGACTTGGGTTTGGCCAGGGCAATGTACATAACCTAAATATTTGTACCCCTGTAATATGCTGAAATAAAAAAAATTAAAAAAAATAAATAAATTTAACAAGAGAGAAAGAAAGAGAGAGAGAATATCCTTTAATAGCCATGAGGTAATTTTAGGAAAAAAGTGGGGGAAAAAAATCTTGGTTTAGAACAAAGAATTTTAATGTCATATGTTTCTAAAGTTATTCACATAAAATTTGGCATAATTTATGGATAAAAACAATAACATAAAAGCAAGAATTTGATAAATAGTTCAGAACCATCTTAACAATAAAGTAAATGCTATGGTTTGAATGTGTTCCCCAAATGTCAACGTGTTGAAAACTTAATCCCCAATGCAACAGTACTGGGAGGTGGGACCTTCAAGAGATGATGAGGTCATGAGGGCCCTGCCCTCAATAATAAATTAATGTCATTATCATAAGAGTGTGTTATTTATAAAAGTAAATTTGGCCTTATTTTGCTGTTTATTTCTAGCCATGTGACAGCTTCTGCTATGTTATGACCCAGCAAGAAGGCCTCACCAGATGCAGCCTCTTGATCCTGGACTTCCCAACCCCAGAACCTTGAGCCAAATACACTTTTATTGTTTATTATTTATCAGGTCTGTGGTATTCAGTTTCTGCAACATAAAATGAATTAAGACAGAAAATTGGTACTGAGAAGTGGGGCTGTTGCTATCATGAACACCTGATAAATATGGAAGTGGCATGGGATAGAGGCAGGAAGAAATTGGAATAATTGGGATTCAGAAATTCATCAACTCTTTAGGATTTTCAGAGCTTTGGGCACTCCCAAGAATGAAGTGTGCCCAGAAGTGGAAACCTTACAGGACTATAAGAATACGTTTCCCAAATGGAAACCAGGAAGCCTGGCATCCCATGCCAAAAACATGGATAAAAATGCCTTAGAGTTGCTCTCAAAAATGTTAGTCTATGATCCCACTAAATGAATTTCTGGCAAAATGGCACTGAATCATTCATATTTTAATGATTTGGACAATCAGATTTAGAAGATGTAGCTTTCTAACATTATATCAAGAACAGATAGTTGTATTTTTACTGTTAATTCTGTTTTTGTCTTATATATCTATATTGTAAAACTTAAGCTGTACTTCATCTTCTAATTTCAAAAATATAACTTAAAAATTTAAATATTCTATATGAATTTAAATGTAATCTGTATTTGTATATAGATCTTACTGTGACAACCATTTTTTATTATAATAAAACTATAAATCTAAAAACAAAAAAGAAATGAGGAAGCAGGCTAGAAAACACCTAGATGCCATAAATAGAGAATTAAGGGCAATTGTGGTGAGTGCTCAGGAGACAAGAAATGTAGGGGAAGTCTGAAACTTTTATACTTAAGTCATCATGATCAGAATGTTGATAGAAATATGGACAGTAGGGCTATTCTGATGAAGTCTCAGAAGGAAATGAGGAACCAAGTATCAGAAACTAGAGTAAATACCATCCTTCAGCAAGAAACTTGGCTGAACTGTGTCCATATACAGAGGCTTTATAGAAGGCAGAATTTAAGAGTGATAAACTAGGATATCTGGCAGAAAAAAATTTTAAGCAAAATATTGAATGAACTGTGTGGCAACTTTTAATCGCATATGGTAAGATGCAAAAAGAGAGAAATAGTTTAGAGATAGAATTTATAATTAAAAGAGAAACACAATGTAAAAATGTTGGAAATTCCCATCCTGGTTACATAAGGAATGAAAAGGTATCCTCAGAAGAATAAACCAAGGGTGTGGTCATATGATCAGTTGCTAGGGAGATTAATATGAATAGAAGGAAACCAGATGCTATTCATCTGGACAATGGAAGACTGATCCCAAAGGCATTTCTGAGATCTTTGAGCCATGCTAGAATTTTGAGGGCAAGATTTCCAAAGAGGCACCAGTGGGACCTCAGCATTTGTTGCCAGGTGCTGCCTCAGGTCTCCATTCTTCACATTCTGGCACAATGCTACTCAGCTAGCCTAGCTTTGGCTCAAGGTCACCCAGGTGCTGATCATCTGCTGCTCCAGAAGGTATGTGGTTCTAATTCTGCAGGCATGCAGAATACAAGACCTGTGGGGCCATGCATGGCAGCTTCCACCTAGATTTCAAAGGATGTCATGGACAACCTGGAGGCCCAGGAGGAAACTTGCTACAGAGTTGGAGCTGCTGCAGAGAGTATCTACCTTGGAAATGCCTAGTGGAGCCACAAGAAGGAGGCCACCGCAGAGAGACCCTACTAGGGCAATGCCTAGTTGAGCCATGGAAGTAGGACTGCCACTGAGACACCAGAACTATAGAGCTAGCAGTGTGCAATGCCAGGCTGAGAAAGCTGCAGGCATAAGAACCCAATACAGGAGAGCTGAAGTGTAAACTGAGCTCAGCAAAGCCATGGGATAAGAGCTCCCTTAGGTCATGGGTACCCAACCCTCACTGCAGTGCGTCCACGCAATGGCACATGGAGTAAAAGATGATTTTGGAGTCTTAAGAACTAATGTTGTTCATTCCTATTGGGTTCTGGTCTTATTTGGGATTAGATGCCCCTTTCTGCTTGTCTGTTTCTCCCTTTTGGAATGGGAATGTCCACCTGATGCCTGTTCCATCATCGTATTTTGGAAGCAGTAACTTGTTTAACTGCATAGGCTTACAAATGGAGGGAATTTGCCTGAGGATGAATTGTGCCTTGAATCTCACCTATACGTGATTTACATGAGATCTGAACTTTGGACTTATGAGTTGGTGGTTCTAGAACAAGTTAAGACTTTGGGACTGTGGGGATGGAATAAATGTATTTTGCATTGTGAAATGGACATGAATTTTGGGAGCCAGGGGCAGAATACTATGATTTAAATGGGTCCCTCAAAGTTCGTGTGTTGGAAACCTAATCTCCAATGCAACAGTGTTGAGAGATGGGACCTTTAAGTGGTGATTAGGTCATGAGGGCTCTGCCCTCATGAACAGATCAATGTTGCTATCGTAGGAGTGGGTTAGTTACCATGGAGTCAGTTCCTGATAAAAGAATGTGCTCAGCTCCATTTCTCTTGCTCTTACCATCTATTGCCCTTCCACCTTACACCATGGTACTATGCAACACAAAGGCCCTCATAAGATGGTGGCACCTTGATGTTAGACCTCCGAGCCTCCAGAACTGGGAGAAATAAATTTCTTTTCTTTATAAATTACCCAGTCTGTGATATTCTATTATAGTAATGCCAAACAGAGTAAAACAGTATATATGGGGGTACACAAAAAGAAATTTCATGAAAAGATAGTAAGTATATGCATCTCTTCCCATTTCAATAAATTGCAACTATGTACAAAGTAAATTTTAGTTACACTTAAAAAAATTAAACATTTCGCAATCAAAGCTGTTCCTTGGATTCAATAAACATTCTGGTTGTCCTTGGCTTCCTTCACTTTGTGAATGAAGAACTTTGTTCTTGTTGGTCTGGGAATAGTTTTTACTGGTGATGTTTTCCTTTGGCTGGGAAACAGATTAAGGGCTTCTTTTCCTGGCAGAGCCTTCTTTCTATTGGATGTAACTATTGAATTTACTTAAAAGAGCACTCTTATTTATTCTGGCTGTTCAAATTCATCTTGTAGATGTCCATAAATTTGAAAATTAGAGGAAATAAAAAAAGAGTTTTTAAATGTACACCTGCAAATGGGTTATCTTAAATATGCCCTGGAGGGAATAAGAACAAAAAACAATAATGATATTTTAACAGTGAGGCTGCACACAGCAGTAATTTATAACTACAAAAACTCTATTTTATCAAGCAAATATGTATGTAAACTTATTTTTAGTCATCAGCTTTCCCAGTCTTTTCACTTTGGTTTGCTTTCATCCTCAAAAGAAACAAAGACATGTGGTTTACTATAACTGCTTGCTGATTTTCCTTGAATGTGTGGCATATCTTTAAACTACAGCTATTTGAAATAATTATGACAAAAAGTGAAGCATAGTTTCTTTTAACCATAAAGTGTTTTACATTTGCCTGTCAAGGAGATCAGCTTTTCTGCTCCTGGAAAATAAGTTTTTGAACACTATAAGCTCTTTTATTACTGTGGGTATTTCCTGTTGTCCTGCTGGCAGTGAGTGCTTTGGAGACTGTCATACTTAGTAATGCTGACAAGTTGCAAAAGTTTGCCAAAGAAAAATGCACTAGACCAAAGTGGAACATCTTTTCACAAGGCTTTTCTGGGATTTTCTTAGACTCTGTAACTGAAAGGACAGGTAACCTCATGTGTAATCTATGAAAAGGAAAATGTGTCTTCCCCCACAAAAGTTTTAAAGCAGGATGATAAAAATCCTTCAAAACATAATTCAAGTGCCATAGCAAAGGTTTGGAAGCTGTCTTTTCTGGCCTTATTTCTCGTCTGTGCATTGGTTTGGAAACATCAATGTTTATTTTGTCTCTATGCCAAAAATGATTTATCAAATATGTATACAATTGATGACCACTAACTGCAGGCAAATTTGCAAGCCCAGTTTTAGAGTGTTCATTCCATTCTCCAGAAGAATGATAACAACATTGTCTTAGGTTTTTAGTCTTTGACATCAGTGGGAGAAAGGCCAAAGAAAATCTTTCTCTCTTTTTCCCTTTATAAATGATGTAATGAAAAAATTATTGGTAATACAGTAGTTTCTTTTGGTCTTTAAAAGAACATAATTCATGAAAAGATTATTAGACCAACATTTGCAGCTTTTGTGTTTTTATTTATTTGATAAAAAGTTATTTTAAAAATTTCCCTTTTCTTTTCTTCTTTTTCCATTATATGGCTTTTGTCCAAAGTGATTTGATATGCCCTTTTGGAAGACTTTTTGTTGATGTTGTTGTCTAGTAACATAAAATTAATATTTGCCAATTAGGTACATCCAATATTATAATGCTCTCTATAACTTTATATTATAATAAGAAAAGTAAGCTTCTTTCCTTTATAACATTGGATTTCTGCTAAGGATGACTCACTTATCCTTGGAAGACTTTTTTGATGACATCAATCATCCCCTCCCTTAAGTAGTCAAAAGTTAGTAGTAAAATGTCACACTTCAGGGGGAAAAAAAAGTTCTCATCTCTATATAAACCAAATCATGTCTTACTTCCTGAATTTGTGCACTTTCAATAGGAAACTGTTGGGGCAGGAACTCTGTCTTCTCTAATAGCTTAAATAAAGCCAAGTACCTGTCATCACTCCAGAAACAAATAAAAGATAATAATGGTGAAAAAAATGAAATACTGAAACCAAACTTTTTCACTAATTCACTCTTCATTTCCTTAATATGTGGTATAATTTTAGTTAGGCTATTTATGACTAAAATAGCAAAGTCTTCATATGGGAGAAATTGCCTTTCTGTTTTGCTTGCCCATTTCCCCCATTCATCATGCCTTCAATTTAGTGCCAAAAATGACTTCCATAATTCTGGCTATAAACGGCTGAATGAGAATATCAAACCCTGCTCCACCCAACACGTTACTAAAGAAAGAACTGTATTTTTCAGTATCTTATTACAGTTTCAGTTTATGGGGAAATAAGACAGTTATAAGCATTATTTGAACATGTTGGCAGGCAAACAGAAGAGTGAGAAAAGGCGACAGAGACAGAAGAATAAGGAGGCAGACATACTCTTAGGTTTTGGCATAATGACAACACACATAGGAAAGCTAGTGACTCTTCAGTTCAGTACTCATTTGAGAGCCTGAGTTGTTTGTATTAGCTTTGTTGCATGTAAGACCAAGACACTTAATTCCATCTTTGTTGAGCATTTGCACCTTCTGCATGTATTGCCTTCTAGTGTTTGTGTTTCAAATATGATTCAGGTTGAATTCTCATTTTTAATATTTTTGGAGAATTAATCACACAACTTTAATTCAATTGCTATCATGATAACTTTTCTGTTGAGAGTGATGTTGATTTGATTGAGCTATGTGGTATGTATGTATTAGGGATCTGACCAAAAGTGTGTGAGGAAATTCTAAAGAGTGATCAGCTTATCTCATGACTTAGGAGATAATGCATTTCTTATTCCAGTCTCCTCACAAATATCCACTCCCTAACCAACCTCAAAACCAACATGTCTTGAATAAATCTATATAATTGTAAGATGGACAAATCCACTTTGTCAGTACAGGGTGATTTATTGGGGAATTTATGTATAGAAGTGTGGTTGGGGGTGGCCATAAGACAGGCATGTCTCCACATTGTTACTCCCCAGACCCAGGGCTTATATACTGTAAGGAAAGGTGTCTATACAGATAATTAAAAGTGTCCCTCCAGAAAAGGCAAGGATACTATGTGCATTATAACCTATAATTTATGCAATAACATCAAGGTTGCTTTTGTCTAAAGACAGAATTTATAGTGAGTATATGTTCTCGCACTAAGGATAGTAAATAAAGTAGGAAATGGGAAGCATTCATGAAACTAGGGTTAATCTGAAATCAATGTGGTGGATTAGCATCTAAGATGGAGTCACTATTGTCTCCACAGTCTTCATGGCCACTTTTCAGTATTATGTTTGCAAAAATCTCCCTCCACCTCCAACATTTTATCTCTTCTTTAAGAGGAAATTATAATTGTTATGTATACCTGAGCTTCTGTTCTATAATTAATGTCAGTTTTCTGATAGACAGGCCTAGGACCTAAGTGCTCATATTTGTGCTTGGTGACCCAAGTTCTTCTCCATGTCTGCTTGATATAAAGGTGGTTATCTCTTGGGAAATAAGAATATTAGGCTGACAATTTTCAAGCTCCACTAAGCAGAGTGTCTTTTACTCTCTATGGTAAGGCTATGAGATATAAACTGCAGGTTGTCATATTTCCAATTATGCAGAAGAAGGTGATGTGAGAGAATCAAGCAGAAAGAAGAGATTAAAGATAGAGCAAAGTTTTAGAAGCTCCAGTTAGCCATGACACGCAACTAAACAGTATAGCAGTCATGTGAATTCCCTAGTCCTACCAATACATTTTTCCTTTTGCCTGAACTAATTTATCTCAAGTTTTCCTTTGTAATACAGAGTCTTAACTAAATCAATTTCCCTGATGTTAAGTGACAAAGACATATCTTCCACTTATCTGAAAATATTAACATGTTACTCAAAAGCTTGTTCTCTTATTTTTTTCTAAAATATAGTTTCCTTTCAAAAGAAGAATACAACCTGATAGAATTTAGCTATGTATTTCATATTCTCTATATAGGAGAAACATACATGCTCAATATTTTGCTTATGCATAATCAATATTTCATCCCATGATAATTCACCTTAGCTCTTGGTCAGCAGAAATGCATTACTACTTAAAAAGGGGCCTGCTTGCTTGCTCTCTACTACTTCATAAACACCAAAAAGAGATTTCCTAATATCATATATATTAAATTATGGAGACAATATGTTTATATTGAAAATATTTAGAAATAGTGAGAAGAGAAAGAAATTCTTGGTCTGAAGGCCTGGCTGTGTAACTACCATGTTTACGCTTTGAGAAAGTCATTCAGACTCTCTGGTACTTAACTTCCTTGTTTGTAAGATGAGACTGTGATGTGAGCATCACAGAGTTTCTGCAATAATTAAATGCAGTGAGTAAATATGTGGATTTATGTATATATATACAGTAGTTGTCCCTCAGTATTCATGGGGGCATTGGTTTCAGAAATTTCACAGATACCAAAATCCACAAATGCTCCAGTCCCTCATAGAAAATAATGTATTATTTGCATATAACCTACTCATAATTCCACATATATATATAAGATATATAATCTATTCAACAACTTCAAAAGGTGATATTGTTATAATAATTTGACTTTTAAATAAACAGCATATTTAAATAAGATCTCATAGGTTATAAGTAAGGAGCCAATAACCAAACTTAAATTTGTTTGACATCAGGACTTGTGGAATCTGTGGCCTAACAGTACACAGGATACCCCAACATTGCAGTTGAAAACTACTAAGTGCTACAAATTAGGCATAAAACTGAACCAGAAATAGAAGTATATTCATATATACTATGTTGAACTACAAATCAATTTAATTATGGATTGGATTATGGTGAGCTGACTCAAGCTTAACTACTTGTCTGAAGCAAAATTATGTGAACTCTGACAGAAAATAATATGATTCAGATGTACAAATAATGTCTACAGGTTTTCATACACAATGTCAATTACTGAAATTAAAAAACAATACTAGGTACTAGGGGAGAAGACATTTTTAATTAACAATAATAGAAAAATAGATCATTTAAATTGGCTGAAAGGAAATCTAAACAGACTTGGAACATCCAAATGGAAATTCTGGAATTTAAAAGTAAAATGAATGAAATAAAAAATTTATTACAGTGACTCAAAAGCAGATTTGAATTGGCAGAAGAAAGAATCAGTAAACTTGAAGTTAGACCAAGAGATTATCCAATTTGAAAAACAGGAAAAAAAAAAAAAAGAAGAAATATTAACAAAGCCCCAAGAGATCTGCGGGAAACTCTTAAGCATACCAACATACATACAATGAGAATACTCAGAAAAGAGGAAAGAAATGAACATAAAATATACTTAAAAGAAGTAATTTCCAAAATCTTCCCACATTTGATAAAAAAGCATTAATCTACAAGTCTAAGACGCTCAACAAACTCCAAGTAGGATAAACATAATCTTAGCTAAACACATCATTGTAAAGTCATGAAAGACAAAGATGAACAGAAAATTTCAAAGAACTATACTACTCTTCTCTTTCCTATTCCCAGTGTGTATATGAAACACTGTGCTTCTGTTCACCATATTAGCAAATGAATTCAGTGGGCAAAGCTGGTCGTAGTGTTCTCCTTACATCTGTAGATCCATACCTTCACCCATTTTATGTCTGATAGTTTCTCATATTTCTACCACTCATAAATATTTTAAATGTAGATTATATGCATAATCAAGGAGTTTTAATTTTTTCAGCACAATGATTCATAAAGTTATTCAGATTCTCTAGTCTTAGGCTAATCTGGTGATAATAATTATTTTTTCCCCGCTGGAAATAACATTTTCATCGTAAAATTTTTTTTTTCTCAGTTTAGGAACTTTCTTTCTAGATACATGCTTACCTCTGTTTTATCTGAGCTTCCACATAAAACTTACAATTTAATAAGTCATTTGGTCCTTCCTTCTTCTATAGTGTCTCTTGGGCAGTCCACATATGGTTTGCATAGGCAATGGATATATTCCATAAATCTGTCTAACATATTTCATAGTAATAGATAGTTCTAGAACTCTACCTATTTATGGTGTACTATTTTTCTATATTATTCATCAATTTGAAAATTTTAAGTTTACTATTTTACTTAGTGCTATCTTTTGTTCCATGAGTTTTCCTAGTTTCTTCCTATAACAAGTTCTTTGTACACATGGCTTCCTTTGCATTAAGTACTCTTTCTCTAACTCGATGTTGGGTAACCTCTAGCCATCCTACAACTTTTTGTGTGCATGTGGGTGTGCGTCTGTGTCAGTGTTTGTGCTGCGTGTCTAGAATATATTTAAATATCATATTTCTGTTAATGTTTATTAAGTTGAAAAGTCCTTTCAAAAATGTTAATTTCCAAATTATACTTTTCATATATTTTACTTGATTTCTTACACTCACGTGCAACATTTGTAATACAGCTTCCACATTCAATTAAAATATTATTTCCCAATATATTTGATTCCACATATTTCAGGAGAAATTTTGACAGTGGAGAGCAGAAAACAATGTTTGTATTCCTGGAACATATTCTTGTAACTTATTTGATTCCTGCTTATGTTGACTAAATTACCTGACTAGAATTTTATCCTAAATGGGTCTTGGGATTTTATTAAAGATGACTCAATGAAGAGAAAAGAAAATGTGGGTAAAAAAGTAAAAATTACATCTGCTCATTGCTGAAAATATTTAAAGAAATATTTTTATATGAGATGGACTCAATATTTGCCTCCTTTCTTATAATGTATTGATCAATAAAATGTATTTAATTATTAATTAAAATGTCAGATAGAGTAAATGACAAGAGTATTGTCTATCCCTTTCTAATCAATAAATGCACCTTACATTTTAGATAATTTTTTTCTTCATGTTCTCTCAATAACCTAATGGTTTAATTAATGCTAACAAGTTTATTTTATAATATCTTTTATGTCTTCTACAGATATGTGTTACTATTTTTATTCCTTCCAATACTGGAAATTTTTTAGAAAGCTTTTGGTTTTGCCTTTTTCTGACAAGAAGTAAAAACTCATTTTTAAATATGTATTTATGCTCTCAAAGACACACATCCATATGCACCCAAAAAGTTGTAGGATGGCTAGGGATTACCTAACATCAAGATAGAGAAAGAGTACTTCATGCAAGGGAAGCCATATGTACAAGGAACTTGTTATAGGAAGAAAGTTAGAAAATTCATGGAACAAAAGAATAGCACTAAGTAAAACAGTAAACTAAAAATTTTCAGATTGATGAATAATGTTCTTGTTTGTGAGCTGCAATTTACCCCATGTGAAATTACTTCTTTTGATAAAGTAAAATAAAGTAAAAATAATTCATGCTATTTGAAAGCATGCTATCTCAAATAGCATGAATTATTTTTTTCTCATTCCATAACTGAGATTGGTACTTACTTAACATCAGAAATAGAGTTCCATCTTTCTAGAAGGTGTACTGAATCTCAGAAAGAATGCAAATGTACAAACAAAGGCTGTGATTTAACCTAGACAGGGCTAAACATTTTAAACCATCTGTATCACTTTCTTAAACTTGCAGTTGCAGCCAAGCCAAGGGTTTCAATGAATGTTATAGGTGAATTGGAATGCATTTTATTACCACATCCAATAATAAGCTTCCTTATAACCATACATTTACTATAATTTGGCAGGATCGGGCAGGAATATTTTGGTTGACTCATGAAGGAAGAACACTGTTCTGTTTCTTAAGTTCTATTGGGTCATATTACAATATTGGAGCCTTAGCTATGAAAAAGCATTATATTTTTTGATAATTCTTAATGGTTTAGAACTACATTTCTGTCTTCCTATTGCCCAAGGGTGGTCTTAAATTTTTATAAAAAGAATTATATCTACATAATCGTCATTGCTTTTTTAAGAGAAGCTATCATTAGACAATGTCAGCTAATTTACTTCATGTAGAAAGTTCTGCCAACTTTTATCTGACATATGATTTGTGATTTTTATGAATGATTAATATTGGTTATTACATATGAAAATAAAATATTTTACATTTTATTGAGAGGTTTATATTGGCAAAGATTATTTTTTGTTAGAGAATGTTATGGTAGAGTTGAGAATCAAACTTAGTCCATTGGAACCAGTTCAAGTGAATACTAAATTATTGCTACAATGAAATGGCTAAATTAATTGTTTTTAGGAAAATTTTCTCATTGGACAAACATCTGTTTTTTCTGACAATTGTCTATATGACAAACATGTCTGGAATACCCTCAGTCAGAGACCGAGTGATTTTACCTTATTTTTGAAAACTAAGCAGCATTTGTAAAATAGTGCTGACCATTTGGAGGAAATTTGACATGGCCAGAGGCAGGTTCCTTGATGTTGAAAAGGAAAACATAGTGTGTTTTAATAACTAAATGTTCTTCAACTATCTCTTCCTTCACTCTCTTCCCTCATCAGTTGCAGTAATGAATATAATTGACTCTTTGTAGCACAAATTCTAGTAATTACAAGATGGATCCTTATCTTCATTGCATAAGCAAGGAAAATAGGCCTCAGTGAGGAATGTAATTGGCCCAAGATGACATGGTAAAGATTTATGAATCCAATCAGTTCATATATATATAAAAAATACATTTACATATATTATACATAAATATATATATAAAAATTTTCTGTCAACCATTCCCAGAAACATCAATAGTTGATTAAAGTTGCATGAATTAAAGCCAATATCCTTAAAAAACACATGAATGATGCAGTGTATTTGCAGTGTATTTGCATATACACTTTCCTTTTAAGGTGAATGTGTACTGTTTATTGATAATGTGAAAGGCGCACTTTGTCTCTTTACCTTTAATAATGATAACACTAATTCTTGGCAGTGATACTGCACTATAGTGTTTAGAAAACAGTACAATTGTAATATGATTCTTGTGGTAATTTTGTCTTCCATAAGTCCTGTTGCCTCTGCTTCCATCACAGGTAGGACTAAATGCAGTCCTGTCTGATGTCTGAATCTTGAAATTTAAAAATAATACGGCAAATGAGGCTTCTGATAAAAACAAATCTTCCTGCTTAGGTAGTGGAATATGGAAGCGTTAAGTACAAGTAAGAAGAAACATAAATTCATCAGCTATGGGGAAATCAAACCAGAGAATATGGTTGTTTAAATGCTAAATATTATCTCCCTGACTACTGCAAAAACTGACATATTTGAGAAGTTATAATTTTTGAAAAGACTTTGTAGAGGATTCAGGAAACATTATACAATCATTCTATGTGAATACAAAATCATCAGAGATAGAAAACATGCTTTAGAAGGTATATAAGTACTGGAAAAGCTATCATTTAATAATCTATAACCTGATTTAAATTGAGTATATAAACCACCTTGTAGAAAAATCAATTATTTGCACTAACACTTCAGTACTATAACTTCTTTTCAGGAAAAAAAAGTTATAGCATGTCAAAAATCATTAATTTTTCTTTTACTTCATTTAACAATATTTTTATCACATATATATTCTGTATGCACTGAAGTGATTTACATAAGATGACGTATTGAATCTTTACATAGCAATACCGTGAGAGAGTGTGATGGCATCAACCTGATTGGATTAAGGGATACAGGTAGCTGGTAAAACATTATTTCTGGTGTGTCTGTGAGGGTGTTTCCAGTGGAGATTGGCATGTGAGTCTGTGGGCTTAGTGAAGAAGACAGGTCCTCAATATGGGCAGGTAATATCCAGTGGGGTAGGGGCCCAACAGAACAAAAAAGGCAGTGGAAGAGTGAATTTTCTCTCTCTCTCCTAGAGCTGGGTTATCCTTTTTCTCCTGACCTTGGACACCAGAACTCCAGGTTCTCTGACCTTTGGATTAAGGGACTTATACCAGAGGCTTCCTAGGCTCTCAGGTCTTTGGCCTTAGACTGAGAGTTGCACCTTTGGCTTCCTTGGTTCTGAGTGTTCCAGACTTGGACTGAGCCAAGCTATCAGCATTTCTGGATCTCCAGCTTGCACATGGCCTATCACAGGACTTAGCTTCCTTAATTGCGGAGCTAATTCCCCTAAAAAATAACCCTTCATCCATTTCATCCATCTATCAATCTATCTATCTATCCATCCATCCTATTGGTTCTGTCTCTCTGGTACAGAGTTATGATGCTCATTTTACAGGTAAGGAAACTAGGGTACAGTGTAGTTAAGTAATTTGCCCATGGCAGGGCTGGGATTCAAATGCACACATTATGGCTCCAGACTTCCTGCACTTACCTACAAGGCCCCACTATTTTCCAAAATAACAATAACAACACCACCTTGCAATGTTTAGAAATAACAAGCCTAGCAGAAAATGGACTTCTACTCAAAAAAGCAAAATAAAGAGAATTTAATGAAGAAGGTGGTTACAGTAGTGTAGACAGGGTTAAAGAAACTACAAAGAGATGTTGAGGCAACTAGAAGCTAACGAAAAGTAGGAAGCTATTGACTCTCCTGTATCTAAGAAAACTGTAACAAGGAAACTGGAGTCAGAGCCAGAGCCTTCTATCTTGAGGGACTCAGTACCTCCAGAAAATATGGTAACAGGACAGAAAGGGAGTAGGGATATATGCAGACCTCTCTCTTTTTCTGTTCACTAGTCTCCTGCCAAGTTGTTCCCTACTCCAAACACAAGTGAAATCCCAAAAGCTCAGCCCATAGCACCTCTGAGAAGGGAGGAGAAAGGATCTGGATGTAGTGGCAAATAGAGAATTAGCAATACATGAAATAAAATCAGCATATTTTTGCTTCCAGTATTACTAGTGGGGTTCATAAATTAATCCCCATTCATTAGCTATTTATTAGATATTACTATGCTATAGACTTTCAGTATTTTTCATCCTGATGTCTCATTGTGTTGGATTACTGTCTTTAAAAATTATTGTAAAATTAATATAATCCTATTATTGTAAGTGGCATGTAAGACATTGAAAATTAAAACTAGCTCATTAAACAAGGTTATTTAAACATAAATGGTCATGTTATTTTTTTAAAGTAATCTGTCATACTACAATAATCCAAATGTTAATTTTTATGGAGCAAAAGCTATGTTAATTCAGAAAGCATATGCATAGGTTACATGTAGTTTATCATTCATATCAACAGAAATTGATTTCCAACATTAAACTTTTTCTAATACCTTACTTACTGATTTCAAAGCCAAATGCAAAGCCACTAACTCTTATAGTACATATTTGAATAATATGGCTACCATATTTAACTGATACAAGAATACAACGTGTTGTTTTTTGGGTCATGCAGTAGAGCTGATAACGGGTTTAGTCAGGTATTATTAAATAACTTTCAACCCCATGATAATTGATGATGCCCAGAACATGCCATGCTTCTGAAGAAAAGATGCAGTAATCATTAATTTACTATCGTGTCTAGGAAAATTAGCTCTAGAAAGTTAAGCAGATTATTTCACTTTTAATATATTTTTTAATACACAGTAGGGTTTCCCAAGGACTTCATTTTCACTGCTGAAAACACTTCCAGTCATTGCACATTATAAACTATACAAAAACGAAAAAAGAAAGAAAAATGTTTTTCTTTTCTCATGCTGATATGTTTTATGTAAAACCATTAAGCAATACATGAGCCATAGCAGGGAAAATAGCTAACATTTTATTAATGATCACCATCATATTAGATGATCTTTTTGCCTATTACAATATTTTTTTGGCTATTCTGATAACCATTTTACCTGTATTGTTCATGTATTTGCATAATAACACTATGAGTTAGCTAGTAATTTTATCATAGTTTTTAGGTGATGGCACTTGATGTTCAGAGAAGTTGATTAACTAACTTAATTACCCAAGGTATCACATGTCTTGAGAATTAGAGGAGTGAAAAATTTTAAACAGTGTGTGAACTCTAAATTTTGCATTTAGTATACACTAGAATACAAGCTCCCTAAGGGCAAGGACTCTGGTATATAGCTAGATCTCTAGTTCCTGGGACATAATAGTCATTAAGCATTTATTAAAGAAATAAATTTGATCCTTTCTACCTGACTCTGGCCGTCACATTCTCAGTATCTATACTAGGCTGCATAGAGGTAAAATTGACTTTGAAAAGAAGTAACTAGAATGTGTAATGTATTTTAAATGTTTGCCTTGACAACACACTCTTATTTAAGTAAATAAACATTATATGATAGTGCAGTTATCAGCAATTTACACTTATTAGGAAACCAGCAGGAATTTTTGATATGCATAAAATTTACTTATATTATTTATTTTAAAATTTTAGAAAAATTTTTAGAAATTTAGAAAAATATTTGAAAATAAGAGAAATAGAATCTTAGGAAAGTATGAAAAGTAAAACCCATGTAAAGTAAGAATGAAAGCAAAGCAGCATGAAAAACAAACTTGGAAACTATGAAGCGGTCTCCAGTTCATACTATAGGGAAGATCTCAAATAGGGCCCTAGAGAGTAAATGAAAATGGGATTGTGATTTTAACGTGAAAACTCACATAGCATGTTTTTTAGAATAATAAATTAAAAAATCAAAGACATTTTCAGCATTCTTCAATACATTCAAATGAAATTTAACAAAAATTTAGTAAGTTGATATGCCACTAAATCTTTACTAAAATAGACTGCATTATTTCATACCAAACCCTCTTTAGAAGCTATTTTTCCATTTTAATGTATTATTTTTTATACAATGCTCAAAAGATTGAGAGGTAAACCTAGAATTCAAGAAAACATTTCTTTTAAACCAGCTAGCTCAGTTGCATATAGCATATACTTTAATACTAATCTTATTAAACAGAATTAATTCTTATAATACAAACATAGAACTCCTATAATAATATGCCTTATTCTTTCAAATATTTCATTTGCTTTCATGTTGCAATAGCCTGGGGGAATAAAAAAGCTTTTTATTGTGCACTTGTCTATGTGCTCATGGTTGCCTCAACCTGCATTTCATTAGCATAGACCCAAATTTTAACTTCCAAGTGTACCAAATGATTCACTATTTCTGGAGTTCATTTTATTTAAAATAAAATTTTTAATTTTTACCCACATGAAACATCTTTTTCTATACCTTGGAAAATCTTTTAAAAATTAATGTTGGTACTGTCTTTCATAGTGTATCTGATTAAAAACATATATATATATGTATATATATATATGTACTTTTTTTGCAGAACATTGATTTGGAAAAATAAAGGCTACTGAAGAGAAAATGTGTTGTCTATAAAAAAAAAGTCCACATAAGAAAAAGATTAAGCCATAAAATGTAATGATGAATGATCAAAAGGAATCTTGAAATTTAACTTTATTTTCAGGAAAAAAGAGAAAAATAAAAGTAGGAATCAATTTCCTTTAATCACTATTAAATATTTGGGGCCACTAACATAATCATCAATGGAAGATCCTTGGAGCTTTTGAGAAGTTATATACATAGCAACTGTCAAAAAAAAGAAAGAAAGAAAGAAACACACACACACACACACACACACATATACACAAGAAATGCAGGAGAGAGTGAAATAATCCAGTGACTATATGAAACAAAACCTTTAGTCTAATGCTGTGTTTTCAAAGGACACAATGACAGTGATCAGTGTAGACAGGTACAGCAGATTTGTTTACTCCATCCAGTTCATGCTGAGCAATTGCGTTGCTTCTTGCACCAAAAGTACAATAGGAACCACAGGAGGCGGAAATTGAAGTGACCCAGAGGAAAGATTACCTCTCTCTTTTAAGATTGGCCTAGTTATTGCTTATATCTATTTTTCTACAGTTTATTATTAGAATAGGTGAGAAGATGCCAGAAGTAATAAAATTTTATTTTGCATTTTATTTGTAAATTGAATACAAGCAGGTGCTCAATGAGCAAATTAAATACCTAAAGGTACTCTGAATGTCCTTAGAGAAAGAAAAAATACACAGTCCCTACCCCTAAGAAGCTATGGAAACACAAAAAAATTAATTGAAAGTCTATAGCCCTTTTTGTGAATGTGATGATAGAGGACGCTTTGCAAGCACATAGGAGGTTTGCTGGATAATGGGACATGATGCCTGAGATAGAAGAGTTTAGAAATAAGAATCAGCTAGGATTTGAACAAAAAGTTCTAGTTCATGAGGGAAAAGGTTATTAAGTCTACAGGCAAATGTATGTTTAATTATTTGTGTCGTTTTCTTATAGTTTGTTAAGAAACTGACAAAGAGTTTTCCAGATCAGCTATATCATTTTGCATTCCTCTGTCAATGTGGATGTATGATCTAGTTTCTTTGCATCCTCACCAGCACTTGCTATTGTCATTATTTTTAAAATTGACAAATAAAAATTATACATATTTACAGTGCACAATATGTCTGGGAATATGTATACATTGAAAAATGGCTAAATCAAGCCTATTAACATATGCATTACTTTACATACTTGTCTTTTTTGTGATAAAAACACTTAAAATCTACTCTCTTAGCAGTTGTCAATTATATTAAGACAATAATTGTTATTAACTATAGTCACCATGTTGTATAATCTCTTGAATTTATTTCTCTTATCTAACTGAAATTTTGTATTATTTGACCAGCCGGCATCTTCCCAATCCAACACCCCCCCATGTAGTCCCTGGTAACCAGCAATCTCTGACTCTATGAATTCCACTTTTTTGAATTCCACATATAAGTGAGATTATGTGGTATTTGTTTTTTGTGCCTGGTTTATTTCACTTAACATAATATTTTCCAGGTTCATATTTATACTATATATATATTTATGTATATTACATGTATACATATACACAGGTTCTAATACGTGTACAGTGATATCTGATCATGGTCTTAATTTGAATTTCCTTGATGGCTAATGATGTTAAATATTTTTAATGTGTTTACTTTCCATCTGTGTATACCCTTGGGAGCCTATTTCATGTCTCTAACCCATTTTCTAACTGGATTGTCTCTTTTTTTACTATTGAATTTTGAGAGTTCTTTAAATATATAGATAAAAGTCTTTTGTAAGATATATGGTTTAAAATATTTTTCCATGCTGTAGCTTTGTGTTTTCATACTCTCACCAAAATCTTTTATACAGAAAAACTTTTAATTTTAACAAAGTTCAGTTTAGCAAATTTTTTTCTTATGGATCATACTTTTATCGTCATGTCTTAGAACTCTTCACCAAGCCCTAGATGGCAATTTTTTTTTTACTATCCTTTCTATGTATTCTTCTAAAAGTTTTATACTTTTATGTATAAAGAAATGCAAAAAGGGGGAACAAAGAACTGATGGGATATTTATAAAACAAATGACATGATGGTAGATTAAAACCAAACATACTGCTTATTATACTAAATATAATAAAGGCTAAATACATTAATCAAAAGTCACCAACTGTCTGAATAGATTTTAAAAATGTCCCAACTATGTTTCCATAAAAATAACCTTTAAAATAGTGAAAAAAATATTAATACACCCTACTAACTCTAATCAAACAAAAGCTGTATTTGCTATATCAATACTAGAAAAACAATATCAGACAAAATTAATTACAAAGCACTGTATAAACTGATTAGAGATCTATAATTACAGTTATTTTCTGGTAAATTTGTTGACATTATTTTAATTATATATTTTTGATGCATAAATGAAGTGATTTATCTTTCTTTTCTATCTTTAACCCACAAATTATACTATTGCTTTTGCAAACTGAAATAAAACATTTTAAACATTATATAACTCTCATTGACCACTCAAATTTTAAAAATTAACATTTCTACTGAGACTTCTTTATTTTCATGGAAATATTATTCAAATTAGTTCAATTAAAGTATGTCCTTCCTTTTACAGGATGTAACTGGACAATAAATTATGTAACCATGGTCATGAGAGATATTATATATGAGAATGCTACTTATGTAATCAAGTATGATAAGCCCACCATTAAGGATCAAGTGCTATATTTTTTATATGGAGGCAATGTCTCCAAAGCCCTCACAGGAAATTGGCATGTTACCTATTCTATGAATTATGGAGTAAGACTCGTAGGTGGTAAGAAAGGTAATTTCCTTGTAGGCCAGTAATCCACAATCCTAGATTCCTTATAAAATCTCCAGATAGACATGAATTTTTGTTGCAGTTCCTTACCACCAAATGTCTCTACATTTGCTGACCAGTATAAGGAGATTTGACATGTTAATTAAACTTTGGTACACCTATATAAAGGACATCCTTTTTGGGGATATAATAAGTTTTTAGGATTATTTATAATTAAAAGGGTGAAAACTTAAGGAAAAAATTGAAAAATTGGAAATTGGCAAAATAGATCACAGAGTGTCTTTCCATTATAATGGTGGGCATTGTCTAGCAAGAATTATCTGATGCTCTAGGGGTGTATATATGTATGTGTTCGACATTCTATTTACTATTGATTAAACTATTTTGCAACTCTGTAAAGGTAGAGGTTAACTTATAGAAAATAAAAGGCAATAAAAATCTTGTCATATGACAATAAAAATTATTTCCGTTCAGTAGAATAGATAATGCCATGGGCTGTAATTTATCACTATTTGTTACTTTAACTAATTTTTATATGCAATACTAGTAATGCTATTCTAATGATTTAAAAAATATCTTTCTTGTTGGAATATATAACTCTCTCTTTTTCAAATGTTCTTTGAACCACTACCATTTTACTGCATCCCTCAATCTATTAAAATTGTTGATGTAAGTTCGTTTTATATATTTATGCTAGTTCTACTTTTAACTTTTAGAAAACCATATTTTAAAGAAAGAATGTCTTTTCAGGTTCAGTATTTTTGAGTATTTTCTAAATATGTGCTTTTTCATGCTATTTATTGTTATATTTCCAGATTTAAATGTAAACATATTTAAAGGATAAATATATTTCTTCTATTTAGTCCATTAACTTTTCTGACCAGTATATTGATAGGATTAAGACAGGTGTATCTTTTTAACTCTCAGATTAATTTTGAGTTCCTTCAGAAATGCTTTTCTTAGGGACAGGGTATGAGAGTAGAGAGATTCAGAGGCCAAAAGGGACACAATGACAGTTTACTTGATTTTCTGAGGCTCTTGATTCAGGATGCAGGGTTAGGGATTTCTTGGGAATTGAAAGGAAAAAAAAAAATCTCTGACGAAATTTACAGATAATATTCTAAACTTTCTTATTCCATATATGTTATCAGTTCCTATGGTAGCATCCTGGATGCCAGAAACTGTGATGACCATATTATTCCTTCCTAAAATGTATTCTTCTGTGTTACTATAGGGTTGGAGGCAGCTTCTTTTGAACAGTACATTTCTAAGTTCAGAATTCAGCTGCAATTGTCTTTCCCAGAAGATCTAATTCAGTAGTTTTCAGCCCCAAATGCACATCAGAATACAAGACTTTAAAAAGCATGTCTAAGCTTTACCTCAGACCTACTAAATCAAAATCTTTGGGATATCACCTATGGGAATTCTTTAAAAAGAAGTTTCTCAAGTTTATTCTGATTCTTGAAAAACAGAAACTTGTTGATTTATTCCAATTTTTCCTAAACTTTGACTGTACATAGCACCTGGGTTGTTGTTTTAAAAATACAAATTTATGTACCTCAAACCCAAGCTTTGGAATCAAACAGATAATCTTTTGGAAATACTGATCTAGCTTATTCCTTTTGGGGAAAAAACAATTAAATAGTATATAGATCTCTCTATTACTTACAGAGCTGTTTCTATCAATCTTATCCATTCCCCAAACCATAAAAATGCAAATTTGTCAGAGGATAACATGCAACCAATGATTAAAGACAGAGGTTCTCCATACTACCAGATCTTTCTTTTCTTTTTCTTTTTTTTTTTTTAATGTGTGTACCACTCTTAGCCAGTTTCTGGTGTTTGGATACACATTCTTGTGATTTCTAGGATGGTAGTACTCATATAGACACACAATAATTTCCCATAAATGTTACTGGTACACTGTCAAAACCCAATTTAACTTTGGAAAAGTATAGCTTGATTTCTTCCAGAATGCTATACCAGATCACCCTTCTACCAACAAGAATGCCCTTCTGCCACACTTCCCATTCCCCAGCAAGGGGTATTTTCAAGTTTTACAAATCTGTTTATGACAATTTCACATCTCCAACCTGATGTTTTATTAGCATGTTTGGATATGATCCCAAATATTGATTGGCCAATGTTTCTGTCTTGTGTTTGTGTACTTTAATCCTCTTGGGTCATGTATTATTGGCTTATTTGTCTCTTCTTTTCTTGCAGAAACTATAGTTATGAATCATAACCCGTAAAGGAAATATTTATTCTATACTGTTGCAAATATTTTTGGTGCTTGAATTTATGCTCAAATTTCTGGCAGTATTTTATGACTTCAGAGTTAAAAGAAATACATAAACATGGTCTTCCTCACTCAAAAATAAATATATATTTAAATTCTTCTGTAATACCTTTACTGAACTTTTATGCTTAAACTTGTAACCTGGATTTAATATTTTGTATGACAATCATGGAAGATCAAAAATCAGAAGTAATATCCAAGTGATCTACACAAATTAAGTCTTTAAAGTATTTAATACAGTGAGAAAATTAAAATCAAAAGAAAAAACAGGGCCAGAAAGAAAAAAAGAAAGAAACAAACAAACAAACAAAGAAAAACCAAGGCTGGTAGTGGTGGCTAACGTTGTAATCACAGCACTTTAGGAGGCCAAGGCGGAAGGATAAGGCCAGGAGTTTGAGATGAGCCAGAGCAAGAGCAAGACCCATCTCTACAAAAAATAGAAAAATTAGCTGGGCGTGGTGGCCCGAGGAGCTGTGATGATGCCACTGCACTCTAGACCAGGCAACAGAGCAAGACAAAAAGAACAGGAGAGGAGAGGAAGAGAAGAGAAGAGTAAGAAAATTACATACCAATTTTGAAATATTTTACATCTAGTGGCTTAAGATATCCTAGTTGTCCAAAGAAAAAATGTCCCAAACGGTCTAATCAGGTTATGGGAAATGTTCACAAGTCTGAAGAAAACCAAGGGGATCGTGACTATCCTTTCCTGGTATCCCTGACAGTCTGGGAAGTTTAGTAACCGGCCCCGGGTTACATTGCTTCGGCACGATGGAACCGGGAATCTCATACCTGCAGTGTCTCGCTCAAAAGCCTGTGCTCGTTCCTCGACGTGGTGCTCCCAACGCGAGTGGCTCAGCAATCACAAGAGGGGAGGCAGGAGGGGCCCGCCAGGCAGGGGCAGGGGCCAAGGTGGTGGTCATGTAAGACTCAGGGTGGAGCAGGAACGTGTGCCAGGCTGCAGTGCTGGTGACAGAGCCCTCAGTTCGGTGAGGTAAGAGTGGGTGGCAGAAAAAGGACCAACCAAACACCCTGGGTCCTTGAGAATGTAGACTTCTCACAGAAGAAAACGAAGCTCACACGGGTAATCAGCCTCTGCTCCCCGCGACGCTGCTTGAAGACAGAGCTCTGCGCGCCCTCCCAGGCGAGTGCAGAGCGGAAGTCCGGCCGGCAGAGCGGTGATTGGCCGCGTCCCTTGGGCCTCTGGGCCTCGGCTTACGGGGAACTGGGAAGCAGTCACGGAAGTCGAGCGTGACACTGGAGACTGCAGGCAGCGCGAGGCGCCAGAAGAGACCCATACTACCAGATTTTTTGCATTCTTCTTCAAATTAGAAAAAGGCTCATGAACTTACGGATTAAATCAACTGTAAATTATTTGCTTCAACCTTTCCTAGTTTCTCTCCAAATAAATAAATAAATAAATAAAAGTATAGCTAAGTGGTTTATTCTAGGCAATAACCAAGAGAGCATTTTTCACTTGAAGAGACTCCCAAATGAGTTGCTGTTAATATTGGGAGTTAATTATCTTATGATTAGTTCTCTTAACCTTTGCAGACAAAATCTCAGTACTGTCCTCATTTCCTGGTGTTAGTGGGAGATTTTGCCTCTCTTGGGATCTTTTAGGTGAAGACAAATCTGAGACCATTGGTCTCCTGAAAAGAAGGCTCCCATTAATCCCCAATAATAAGATTACTCTGATAAGAAGAGGAAAATAAGGGATAAACATTTATTAAACAGTAAATGAACCATTGCCCCCCCCCAGCAGATGATGTTAATGAGGAACTGAGTAGCTATGAGGTACCACTGTCAGAATGTTAGGTAGTTGGCAAAGGATTCTGGGGCTCCTAGGGACAAAAGTGGGTGCTGTTGCCTTGGTGCAATTGCCCAACCTGGGTAGAAGGAGAAGAGTGGGCCCCAGCCCCGATATTGGTACTACCCCACCCTAATCTCTCTCAAGTGACTGCCATACCTGCGGGAGAAGGGAATACCCCACAAATCTGCCAATCATTATTTAGCCCACCAGCTGCAAAAGAATGCAGAGTACTCTCTAGCCCAGGGGCCAAGCTGCACACATGCCATGGGTTCCAGAAATTGACCTAGAACAACCCGCGTGCTTAGTAATGCAACTCCCAACTGTCCAAAGTGGTTCCATGGTGACATCTGAGCCACTAGGGAGGTCCCAATCTGGGCACTATAAAATAAGATGCAGATCATAACCAGGACCCTTTTGCATCCTTCCTTTTGCTCTTTCTGCTGTGACAATGGGTCCGGTCATCATCTGTGATGTATCACACTCTGTGAACCTATATCTTGTTCTAATAAATTTTACTTTTATATAAATCTCTGAATCTGAGAATCTGAATGAGAAATCTTTCTCCACTCACACCATGAGCACCTACTAGCCTTTCCACCCCAACATTGGGAACTTCTTAGAGTTGGAATATGAGCAAAGTCTTGCTGGCTTTGTTTTATGTCAAGTACTTTTGGACTCTATCCTATATACTATAAAATATTAAAGTATAAAGACTCTGCTTATAATTTTCCAAAGTGTGTTAATGTTTTTGTATTGGCAGAAGATTAACTTGGTTGAACTCTTGCTGCATTTTCTACCTTTTGGGTGGCATTCCAATCTCTCTTTTGTGCTTTAGTCCATAGCTGACATATTTTAAGTTCATCTATACTTGACTTGTTCAGATGTCAGTCAGAGGAGGCAGAATCTTTTGCGCCCTCTGTTTTCTCTCATTTGTGGAATACCATCTCATTTTCTAACATCTGTGGTTACCTCAATCTCTGTTCTATAATTCTTCATTCCAGAATGACTTAATATTTTCTATCAGAATTTTAGTTGCCTTATGTGGTATTCAGTTCACAGAGTTTGCCCTCTGGCTAAAACCTGTAAATTAAGAAACTAACCATGTGCCATTTCCTTTTTCCAAGCTGTAAACTCCCCTCTAGAATCTGACTATTTCTGTTCACTCTCCGATGTCTTCATATCTTTCTCCCCCTACCCCATGCTTTATAGTTGCTGTCCTCAGGAGGGGCTTGGGTTTGGCAGGAACATATTTGGCCATACTAAATGCAGAAATATGCAGTGAGAAATAAAGCCACAGCAGCTACTTCAACTTAAACAAATCTACCTAGCTAAGCCCAGCCTAGACAAGGAAAATTTTGTCATCTAATCCACTTATTTTGGAAAAATGAGTAATACTGTAATTCTAGTGTCTTTTATTAAAATCATGTCTCAACATGAGTTGAAATAGCATTTTTAAAATAATACACAAAGAAATGATAAATGCCTGAGGTGATGGATACCCCAATTACCCTGATTTGATTAAATCACGTTGTATGCCTGTGTCAAAACATCACATGTACCCCATAAATACATACGACTATTATGTACCCATAATAATTAAAAATTAAACAAAAAAGATTATTGCTACCTCTTCCAGGTATTAAAGATGGCAATGAAGATTTATCTATCAGGGCTTCCTCCTCTGGCCCAGCCAGGATCCATTTTATTAATCATTGCCAGAATTATTATTATTAATTTAATAATAATAAATCTATGAATGCCATGGAGGAAAATCCTGCAAAATATAAGGAATATTTCTACATTGCTTTATAATATTATGTATTTATAGCAATCAACATGGAGACTCTAAATTATATGGAGTGGTGAATAACATGATCCACCATTGTTTCTTTACTCCCAGAACCTGTATTCCACTCACAATTACAATTCATAAATTTCTAGATTAAATTTATTTTTGGCATATTTTAATCTTCACAACCTTCCAAGATCCTGTGTATAAGTCAGTTTAGTTTCACAGGCATTCACTGAAACCTACTATATTTATCAATATAGTTAAAACCTTTGTACTTGTGGATGAAACATTCCACTGAAGAAGCCAGACAAATGTGATAGGATGGGATAGTTTCTTAACACATTAGAGCAAGTAGATGTTTTCTACCAAATTGGTACATGGACTAAATGTCACAGAAGGAAATGTTGTTGTAAGTGTTAAATTGATATTTGGGAATAAATTTAGGAATATAGAGAAACTTATTTAAAATGTGTAAAGCATTATATATTGAGGAAAAAGATTTATTAATTGAAGCATAATGTAAGCAACACAAAATGTATCAGGATGACATATGAGAGACTTAAAGTTGCATGAGAAAGTATATGAAAGAATGATGGAAACTTTGATTTTTATGTTTTATTTATAGTACATAAAATATTTTAATAAATCCTTTTTAATTTATTTGAAAAATAAATCCAAATCAACTTTTTAAATATAATTTTCTTTAATTGAATAGAGTGTTAAATGAAAATATTATTAAATAAATTTTGAGGAATAACATATCACTTGTTAGAAAACTCAAGGAAAGCTGGAAGAAACATATATCAAAATCACTCTACAAATACAAACATTGGCACCAAAAATTGGATGAGACCAACTGCAAATATTTTTATTATGGAAAGATATCTATGTAGTAAGCTAAAATATAAGCTCTAGATTCATTCAACTACTGGGAGGTAGGGATTACACAAAAAATGAATTGAAATATTTAAAATTTTAAGCAATATTGAATTGGTAGATGCAGTATATTGTTATTGTCACTAGGGGGAAATCTGAGAGGGATTTAGGAGAAAGAAAGTTTATTGTTATGACTGTAGGTTGAATAAAGGATCATGTGTGAATAAATTTTCTTAACAGCATGCTTACTTCAGGGGAAAAATGAAGCGTAGAATTTCTGGGAAAAAGCCATATTGTCAAGCTATACTGAAATAATTGTTTCTCAGCAAGGAAGAAGATCTGTCAGATGCCCATGTTTAGACTCAAATAATCTATTACCATATGTTTCAACAAAATACATGGTATTTTATCAAATAGGAAGAAAAAAAACTATCAAAATAAGTGTTTTAAGGCAAACATCACATGATGAGTAGTGATTTTAAAACAAAACAAAACAAAACAAACAACAACAAAAATGATTATTGGTTAAGTCTCAGCCTTCAGCCCCAGAGCCAGGGAATAATGTCGTTCTCAGGTTGTTTTAAAAGTAAATAGTGTTCCTCCCATAACAAATAGGAGAAAATATATTAATATATTGTTATAAAAATTACAAACATTATTCTTATGAATGGTGACTGCTCAGTTTAGCAGAAAAGAGCATGCAAGAATGAAAGTAGAAAGTTTAGCTCCTCCTCCAATTATAACATATATTCTTTTATCTTTACCAAATGCTAATAGTGATCTCATCCTGGTAAAAAAATGTCACTGTCTAGTTCGACTACCTGCACAAGTTTTATTTTTTTTTTATTTTATTTTTTGTCTTTTCCTTAGTTTGAATCTGGATTTCAGCAAGTTTTAAAACATTTACTACTTATTTCTTTTAGAAATTTTGCAGTATTTATTCTTTGGTGTGCTTGTTTCTTCCTTTCACATTATAGCAAACTACCAAAGAATTTATTGACCCACTAGATATTTTAGGGTAAATAAATAAATCATATAGCCCTGATCATAAAGACTTTTCAGACTGATTTTTAAAAACTGTATATATTTTTAAAAGAACAATAATAATAATTCAGAAGTGTGTGAGATTCTTGTGAGCTCATTATCTTTCCCTCCTAATGTGATCCTTTCCCCA